>NW_026779052.1:42500-165768 GCF_030144855.1 Hypanus sabinus | reverse complement strand
GGCTTTTGCACCTTAGGACCCGCCACGTCTGTGCAAGAACCTCATCAGTCCAGGCGGGACGTGGCTGACATCGGAAGCACCATATGCTGCTCCCTCTAGGGCTGAAATGTATATCCACCCCAGCAGACGGGAAGGGGAAGGGCAGGATAATCAAACCCGGGCCGCTTTGGCTGGTAAGGAGAGGAGATGAGAAACAAACGTGCATCCTTTGCCAGTGTGATTTCATCACCGCTGACAAACGCTGATTAAATCCGGATTCCAAGTTGGAACCCTGTGGTGCAGCGGTCTTGCACCCAGACGTACAGGCGGCATCAATCTTAGCGCTGGCAACCACCCGTTCGAGGGCAGCAGAAACAGACTGGGGGGGGGGGGGGCAGGGGTGGAAGAGGGGTGTGAACTTTCTCCCGCCAAGGTGTCTCGCTTCCCGGAATGAAACGGGAAACCTCACTGAGAGTCAAGGGACTCGGGAGTCCTGGTACAGGGTTCCTTAAAGATTAACTTGCAGGCTGAGTCTGCGGCGAGGAAGGCAAATGCCATGTTAGCATTCATTTCGAGAGGACTAGAATTTAAAAGCAAGGATGTGATGCCGAGGTTTCATCCGGCACTGGCGAGGCTCACTCGGGGTATTGTGAGCAGCATTGGGGCCCCTCATCTTAGAAAGGATATGCTGACATTGGGGAGAGTTCAAAGGAGGTTGACGAAAATGATTCCAGGATTGACTGGGTTGTCATGTGCAGAGCGTTTGACACCTCTGGGTCTGTACTCACTGGAATTCAGAAGAATGGGTGACCTAATTGCAAACCTATCGAATGGTGAAGGGCCTGGATAGAGTGGATGTGGAGAGGATGTTTCCTATAGTAGAGGAGTCTAGGACCAGAGGACACAGATAGAGTGGATGTGGAGAGGATGTTTCCTATAGTGGGGGAGTCTAGGACCAGAGGACACAGATAGAGTGGATGTGGAGAGGATGTTTCCTATAGTGGGGGAGTCTAGGACCAGAGGACACAGATAGAGTGGATGTGGAGAGGATGTTTCCTATAGTGGGGGAGTCTAGGACCAGAGGACACAGATAGAGTGGATGTGGAGGGGATGTTTCCTATAGTGGGGGAGTCTAGGACCAGAGGGCACAGATAGAGGGGATGTGGAGAGGATGTTTCCTATAGTGAGGGAGTCTAAGAGCAGAGGGCACAGATAGAGTGGATGTGGAGGGGATGTTTCCTATAGTGAGGGAGTCTAGGACCAGAGGACACAGTTAGTGTGGGAGTGGAGAGGATGTTTCCTCTGGTGGGGGAGTCTAGGACCACAGGACACAGATAGAGTGGATGTGGAGAGGATGTTTCCTATAGTGAGGGAGTCTAGGACCAGAGGACACAGTTAGTGTGGGTGTGGAGAGGATGTTTCCTATAGTGGGGGGGGGGGGGGGGGAGTCTAGGACCAGAGGACACAGATAGAGTGGATGTGGAGAGGATGTTTCCTATAGTGGGAGAGTCTAGGACCAGTGGACACAGATAGAGTGGATGTGGAGAGGATGTTTCCTATAGTGGGAGAGTCTAGGACCAGAGGGCACAGATAGAGTGGATGTGGAGAGGATGTTTCCTATAGTGGGAGAGTCTAGGACCAGAGGGCACAGATAGAGTGGATGTGGAGAGGATGTTTCCTATAGTGGGGGAGTCTAGGACCAGAGGGCACAGATAGAGTGGATGTGGAGGGGATGTTTCCTATAGTGGGGGAGTCTAGGACCAGAGGGCACAGATAGAGTGGATGTGGAGGGGATGTTTCCTATAGTGGGGGAGTCTAGGACCAGAGGGCACAGATAGAGTGGATGTGGAGAGGATGTTTCCTATAGTGGGGGAGTCTAGGACCAGAGGACACAGATAGAGTGGATGTGGAGAGGATGTTTCCTATAGTGAGGGAGTCTAGGACCAGAGGGCACAGATAGAGTGGATGTGGAGGGGATGTTTCCTATAGTGGGGGAGTCTAGGACCAGAGGGCACAGATAGAGGGGATGTGGAGAGGATGTTTCCTATAGTGAGGGAGTCTAGGACCAGAGGGCACAGATAGAGTGGATGTGGAGGGGATGTTTCCTATAGTGAGGGAGTCTAGGACCAGAGGACACAGTTAGTGTGGGTGTGGAGAGGATGTTTCCTCTGGTGGGGGAGTCTAGGACCAGAGGACACAGATAGAGTGGATGTGGAGAGGATGTTTCCTATAGTGAGGGAGTCTAGGACCAGAGGACACAGTTAGTGTGGGTGTGGAGAGGATGTTTCCTATAGTGGGAGAGTCTAGGACCAGTGGACACAGATAGAGTGGATGTGGAGAGGATGTTTCCTATAGTGGGGGAGTCTAGGACCAGAGGGCACAGATAGAGGGGATGTGGAGAGGATGTTTCCTATAGTAGAGGAGTCTAGGACCAGAGGACACAGATAGAGTGGATGTGGAGAGGATGTTTCCTATAGTGAGGGAGTCTAGGACCAGAGGACACAGTTAGTGTGGGTGTGGAGAGGATGTTTCCTCTGGTGGGGGAGTCTAGGACCAGAGGAGACAGATAGAGTGGATGTGGAGAGGATGTTTCCTATAGTGAGGGAGTCTAGGACCAGAGGACACATTAGTGTGGGTGTGGAGAGGATGTTTCCTATAGTGGGGGGGGGGGGGAGTCTAGGACCAGAGGACACAGATAGAGTGGATGTGGAGAGGATGTTTCCTATAGTGGGAGAGTCTAGGACCAGTGGACACAGATAGAGTGGATGTGGAGAGGATGTTTCCTATAGTGGGAGAGTCTAGGACCAGAGGGCACAGATAGAGTGGATGTGGAGAGGATGTTTCCTATAGTGGGAGAGTCTAGGACCAGTGGACACAGATAGAGTGGATGTGGAGAGGATGTTTCCTATAGTGGGGGAGTCTAGGACCAGAGGACACAGATAGAGTGGATGTGGAGAGGATGTTTCCTATAGTAGAGGAGTCTAGGACCAGAGGACACAGATAGAGTGGATGTGGAGAGGATGTTTCCTATAGTGAGGGAGTCTAGGACCAGAGGACACAGTTAGTGTGGGTGTGGAGAGGATGTTTCCTCTGGTGGGGGAGTCTAGGACCAGAGGAGACAGATAGAGTGGATGTGGAGAGGATGTTTCCAATAGTGAGGGAGTCTAGGACCAGAGGACACAGTTAGTGTGGGTGTGGAGAGGATGTTTCCTATAGTGGGGGGGGGAGTCTAGGACCAGAGGACACAGATAGAGTGAATGTGGAGAGGATGTTTCCTATAGTGGGAGAGTCTAGGACCAGTGGACACAGATAGAGTGGATGTGGAGAGGATGTTTCCTATAGTGGGAGAGTCTAGGACCAGAGGGCACAGATAGAGTGGATGTGGAGAGGATGTTTCCTATAGTGGGAGAGTCTAGGACCAGAGGGCACAGATAGAGTGGATGTGGAGCGGATGTTTCCTATAGTGGGGGAGTCTAGGACCAGAGGGCACAGATAGAGTGGATGGGGAGGGGATGTTTCCTATAGTGGGGGAGTCTAGGACCAGAGGGCACAGATAGAGTGGATGTGGAGAGGATGTTTCCTATAGTGGGGGAGTTTAGGACCAGAGGACACAGATAGAGTGGATGTGGAGAGGATGTTTCCTATAGTGAGGGAGTCTAGGACCAGAGGGCACAGATAGAGTGGATGTGGAGGGGATGTTTCCTCTGGTGGGGGAGTCTAGGACCAGAGGGCACAGATAGAGGGGATGTGGAGAGGATGTTTCCTATAGTGAGGGAGTCTAGGACCAGAGGGCACAGATAGAGTGGATGTGGAGAGGATGTTTCCTATAGTGAGGGAGTCTAGGACCAGAGGACACAGTTAGTGTGGGTGTGGAGAGGATGTTTCCTATAGTGGCAGAGTCTAGGACCAGTGGACACAGATAGAGTGGATGTGGAGAGGATGTTTCCTATAGTGGGAGAGTCTAGGACCAGAGGACACAGATAGAGTGGATATGGAGAGGATGTTTCCTATAGTAGAGGAGTCTAGGACCAGAGGACACAGATAGAGTGGATGTGGAGAGGATGTTTCCTATAGTGGGGGAGTCTAGGACCAGAGGACACAGATAGAGTGGATGTGGAGAGGATGTTTCCTATAGTGGAGGAGTCTAGGACCAGAGGACACAGATAGAGTGGATGTGGAGAGGATGTTTCCTATAGTGAGGGAGTCTAGGACCAGAGGGCACAGATAGAGTGGATGTGGAGGGGATGTTTCCTATAGTGGGGGAGTCTAGGACCAGAGGGCACAGATAGAGGGGATGTGGAGAGGATGTTTCCTATAGTGAGGGAGTCTAGGACCAGAGGGCACAGATAGAGTGGATGTGGAGGGGATGTTTCCTATAGTGAGGGAGTCTAGGACCAGAGGACACAGTTAGTGTGGGTGTGGAGAGGATGTTTCCTCTGGTGGGGGAGTCTAGGACCAGAGGACACAGATAGAGTGGATGTGGAGAGGATGTTTCCTATAGTGAGGGAGTCTAGGACCAGAGGACACAGTTAGTGTGGGTGTGGAGAGGATGTTTCCTATAGTGGGAGAGTCTAGGACCAGTGGACACAGATAGAGTGGATGTGGAGAGGATGTTTCCTATAGTGGGAGAGTCTAGGACCAGAGGGCACAGATAGAGTGGATGTGGAGAGGATGTTTCCTATAGTGGGAGAGTCTAGGACCAGAGGGCACAGATAGAGTGGATGTGGAGAGGATGTTTCCTATAGTGGGGGAGTCTAGGACCAGAGGGCACAGATAGAGTGGATGTGGAGAGGATATTTCCTATGGTGGGGGAGTCTAGGACTAGTGGACACAGATAGAGTGGATGTGGAGAGGATGTTTCCTATAGTGGGGGAGTCAAGGACCAGAGGACACAGATAGAGTGGATGTGGAGAGGATGTTTCCTATAGTGGGGGAATCTAGGACCAGAGGACACAGATAGAGTGGATGTGCAGAGGATGTTTCCTATAGTGAGGGAGTCAGGGCCAGAGGACACAGATAGAGTGGATGTGGAGAGGATGTTTCCCATAGTGGGGGAGTCTAGGACCAGAGGGCACAGATAGAGTGGATGTGGAGAGGATGTTTCCTATAGTGAGGGAGTCTAGGACCAGTGGACCCAGATAGAGTGGATGTGGAGAGGATGTTTCCTATAGTGAGGGAGTCTAGGACGAGTGGACCCAGATAGAGTGGATGTGGAGAGGATGTTTCCTATAGTGGCTGAGTCTATGACCAGAGGCCACAGATAGAGTGGATGTGGAGAGGATGTTTCCTATAGTGGGGGAGTCTCAGACCAGAGGACACAGATAGAGTGGATGTGGAGAGGATGTTTCCTATAGTGGGGGAGTCTATGACCAGAGGACACAGATAGAGTGGATGTGGAGAGGATGTTTCCTATAGTGGCTGAGTCTATGACCAGAGGCCACAGATAGAGTGGATGTGGAGAGGATGTTTCCTATAGTGGGGGAGTCTCAGACCAGAGGACACAGATAGAGTGGATGTGGAGAGGATGTTTCCTATAGTGGGGGAGTCTAGGATCAGAGGACACAGATAGAGTGGATGTGGAGAGGATGTTTCCTATAGTGAGGGAGTCAAGGACTAGTGGACACAGATAGAGTGGATGTGGAGAGGATGTTTCCTATAGTCGGGGAGTCTATGACCAGAGGACACAGATACACTGGATGTGTAGAGGATGTTTCCTATAGTGAGGGAGTCTAGGACTAGAGGACACAGATAGCGTGGATGTGGAGAGGATATTTCCTATAGTGAGGGAGTCTAGGAGCAGAGGGCACAGATAGAGTGGATGTGGAGAGGATGTTTCCCATAGTGGGGGAGTCTCGGACCAGAGGACACAGATAGAGTGGATGTGGAGAGGATGTTTCCCATAGTGAGGGAGTCTAGGGCCAGAGGACACAGATAGAGTGGATGTGGATAGGATGTTTCCCATAGTGGGGGAGTCTATGACCAGAGGACACAGATAGAGTGGATGTGGAGAGGATGTTTCCTATAGTGAGGGAGTCTAGGACCAGAGGGCACAGATAGAGTGGATGTGGAGGGGATGTTTCCTATAGTGGGGGAGTCTAGGACCAGAGGGCACAGATAGAGGGGATGTGGAGAGGATGTTTCCTATAGTGAGGGAGTCTAGGACCAGAGGGCACAGATAGAGTGGATGTGGAGGGGATGTTTCCTATAGTGAGGGAGTCTAGGACCAGAGGACACAGTTAGTGTGGGTGTGGAGAGGATGTTTCCTATAGTGGGGGAGTCTAGGACCAGAGGACACAGATAGAGTGGATGTGGAGAGGATGTTTCCTATAGTAGAGGAGTCTAGGACCAGAGGACACAGATAGAGTGGATGTGGAGAGGATGTTTCCTATAGTGAGGGAGTCTAGGACCAGAGGGCACAGATAGAGTGGATGTGGAGGGGATGTTTCCTATAGTGGGGGAGTCTAGGACCAGAGGGCACAGATAGAGGGGATGTGGAGAGGATGTTTCCTATAGTGAGGGAGTCTAGGACCAGAGGGCACAGATAGAGTGGATGTGGAGGGGATGTTTCCTATAGTGAGGGAGTCTAGGACCAGAGGACACAGTTAGTGTGGGTGTGGAGAGGATGTTTCCTCTGGTGGGGGAGTCTAGGACCAGAGGACACAGATAGAGTGGATGTGGAGAGGATGTTTCCTATAGTGAGGGAGTCTAGGACCAGAGGACACAGTTAGTGTGGGTGTGGAGAGGATGTTTCCTATAGTGGGAGAGTCTAGGACCAGTGGACACAGATAGAGTGGATGTGGAGAGGATGTTTCCTATAGTGGGAGAGTCTAGGACCAGAGGGCACAGATAGAGTGGATGTGGAGAGGATGTTTCCTATAGTGGGAGAGTCTAGGACCAGAGGGCACAGATAGAGTGGATGTGGAGAGGATGTTTCCTATAGTGGGGGAGTCTAGGACCAGAGGGCACAGATAGAGTGGATGTGGAGAGGATGTTTCCTATAGTGGGGGAGTCTAGGACCAGAGGACACAGATAGAGTGGATGTGGAGAGGATGTTTCCTATAGTGAGGGAGTCTAGGACCAGAGGGCACAGATAGAGTGGATGTGGAGGGGATGTTTCCTATAGTGGGGGAGTCTAGGACCAGAGGGCACAGATAGAGGGGATGTGGAGAGGATGTTTCCTATAGTGAGGGAGTCTAGGACCAGAGGGCACAGATAGAGTGGATGTGGAGGGGATGTTTCCTATAGTGAGGGAGTCTAGGACCAGAGGACACAGTTAGTGTGGGTGTGGAGAGGATGTTTCCTCTGGTGGGGGAGTCTAGGACCAGAGGACACAGATAGAGTGGATGTGGAGAGGATGTTTCCTATAGTGAGGGAGTCTAGGACCAGAGGACACAGTTAGTGTGGGTGTGGAGAGGATGTTTCCTATAGTGGGAGAGTCTAGGACCAGTGGACACAGATAGAGTGGATGTGGAGAGGATGTTTCCTATAGTGGGGGAGTCTAGGACCAGAGGGCACAGATAGAGGGGATGTGGAGAGGATGTTTCCTATAGTAGAGGAGTCTAGGACCAGAGGACACAGATAGAGTGGATGTGGAGAGGATGTTTCCTATAGTGAGGGAGTCTAGGACCAGAGGACACAGTTAGTGTGGGTGTGGAGAGGATGTTTCCTCTGGTGGGGGAGTCTAGGACCAGAGGAGACAGATAGAGTGGATGTGGAGAGGATGTTTCCTATAGTGAGGGAGTCTAGGACCAGAGGACACATTAGTGTGGGTGTGGAGAGGATGTTTCCTATAGTGGGGGGGGGGGGAGTCTAGGACCAGAGGACACAGATAGAGTGGATGTGGAGAGGATGTTTCCTATAGTGGGAGAGTCTAGGACCAGTGGACACAGATAGAGTGGATGTGGAGAGGATGTTTCCTATAGTGGGAGAGTCTAGGACCAGAGGGCACAGATAGAGTGGATGTGGAGAGGATGTTTCCTATAGTGGGAGAGTCTAGGACCAGTGGACACAGATAGAGTGGATGTGGAGAGGATGTTTCCTATAGTGGGGGAGTCTAGGACCAGAGGACACAGATAGAGTGGATGTGGAGAGGATGTTTCCTATAGTAGAGGAGTCTAGGACCAGAGGACACAGATAGAGTGGATGTGGAGAGGATGTTTCCTATAGTGAGGGAGTCTAGGACCAGAGGACACAGTTAGTGTGGGTGTGGAGAGGATGTTTCCTCTGGTGGGGGAGTCTAGGACCAGAGGAGACAGATAGAGTGGATGTGGAGAGGATGTTTCCTATAGTGGGGGAGTCTCAGACCAGAGGACACAGATAGTGTGGGTGTGGAGAGGATGTTTCCTCTGGTGGGGGAGTCTAGGACCAGAGGACACAGATAGAGGGGATGTGGAGAGGATGTTTCCTATTGTGAGGGAGTCTAGGACCAGAGGGCACAGATAGAGTGGATGTGGAGGGGATGTTTCCTATAGTGAGGGAGTCTAGGACCAGAGGACACAGTTAGTGTGGGTGTGGAGAGGATGTTTCCTATAGTGGGGGGGGGAGTCTAGGACCAGAGGACACAGATAGAGTGGATGTGGAGAGGATGTTTCCTATAGTGGGAGAGTCTAGGACCAGTGGACACAGATAGAGTGGATGTGGAGAGGATGTTTCCTATAGTGGGAGAGTCTAGGACCAGAGGGCACAGATAGAGTGGATGTGGAGAGGATGTTTCCTATAGTGGGAGAGTCTAGGACCAGAGGACACAGATAGAGTGGATGTGCAGAGGATGTTTCCTATAGTGAGGGAGTCAGGGCCAGAGGACACAGATAGAGTGGATGTGGTGAGGATGTTTCCCATAGTGGGGGAGTCTAGGACCAGAGGGCACAGATAGAGTGGATGTGGAGAGGATGTTTCCTATAGTGAGGGAGTCTAGGACCAGTGGACCCAGATAGAGTGGATGTGGAGAGGATGTTTCCTATAGTGAGGGAGTCTAGGACGAGTGGACCCAGATAGAGTGGATGTGGAGAGGATGTTTCCTATAGTGGCTGAGTCTATGACCAGAGGCCACAGATAGAGTGGATGTGGAGAGGATGTTTCCTATAGTGGGGGAGTCTCAGACCAGAGGACACAGATAGAGTGGATGTGGAGAGGATGTTTCCTATAGTGGGGGAGTCTATGACCAGAGGACACAGATAGAGTGGATGTGGAGAGGATGTTTCCTATAGTGGCTGAGTCTATGACCAGAGGCCACAGATAGAGTGGATGTGGAGAGGATGTTTCCTATAGTGGGGGAGTCTCAGACCAGAGGACACAGATAGAGTGGATGTGGAGAGGATGTTTCCTATAGTGGGGGAGTCTAGGATCAGAGGACACAGATAGAGTGGATGTGGAGAGGATGTTTCCTATAGTGAGGGAGTCAAGGACTAGTGGACACAGATAGAGTGGATGTGGAGAGGATGTTTCCTATAGTCGGGGAGTCCATGACCAGAGGACACAGATACACTGGATGTGGAGAGGATGTTTCCTATAGTGAGGGAGTCTAGGACTAGAGGACACAGATAGCGTGGATGTGGAGAGGATATTTCCTATAGTGAGGGAGTCTAGGAGCAGAGGGCACAGATAGAGTGGATGTGGAGAGGATGTTTCCCATAGTGGGGGAGTCTCGGACCAGAGGACACAGATAGAGTGGATGTGGAGAGGATGTTTCCCATAGTGAGGGAGTCTAGGGCCAGAGGACACAGATAGAGTGGATGTGGATAGGATGTTTCCCATAGTGGGGGAGTCTATGACCAGAGGACACAGATAGAGTGGATGTGGAGAGGATGTTTCCTATAGTGAGGGAGTCTAGGACCAGAGGACACAGATAGAGTGGATGTGGAGAGGATGTTTCCTATAGTGAGGGAGTCTAGGACAAGAGGGCACAGATAGAGTGGATGTGGAGGGGATGTTTCCTATAGTGGGGGAGTCTAGGACCAGAGGGCACAGATAGAGGGGATGTGGAGAGGATGTTTCCTATAGTGAGGGAGTCTAGGACCAGAGGGCACAGATAGAGTGGATGTGGAGGGGATGTTTCCTATAGTGAGGGAGTCTAGGACCAGAGGACACAGTTAGTGTGGGTGTGGAGAGGATGTTTCCTCTGGTGGGGGAGTCTAGGACCAGAGGACACAGATAGAGTGGATGTGGAGAGGATGTTTCCTATAGTGAGGGAGTCTAGGACCAGAGGACACAGTTAGTGTGGGTGTGGAGAGGATGTTTCCTATAGTGGGAGAGTCTAGGACCAGTGGACACAGATAGAGTGGATGTGGAGAGGATGTTTCCTATAGTGGGAGAGTCTAGGACCAGAGGGCACAGATAGAGTGGATGTGGAGAGGATGTTTCCTATAGTGGGAGAGTCTAGGACCAGAGGGCACAGATAGAGTGGATGTGGAGAGGATGTTTCCTATAGTGGGGGAGTCTAGGACCAGAGGGCACAGATAGAGTGGATGTGGAGAGGATATTTCCTATGGTGGGGGAGTCTAGGACTAGTGGACACAGATAGAGTGGATGTGGAGAGGATGTTTCCTATAGTGGGGGAGTCAAGGACCAGAGGACACAGATAGAGTGGATGTGGAGAGGATGTTTCCTATAGTGGGGGAATCTAGGACCAGAGGACACAGATAGAGTGGATGTGCAGAGGATGTTTCCTATAGTGAGGGAGTCAGGGCCAGAGGACACAGATAGAGTGGATGTGGAGAGGATGTTTCCCATAGTGGGGGAGTCTAGGACCAGAGGGCACAGATAGAGTGGATGTGGAGAGGATGTTTCCTATAGTGAGGGAGTCTAGGACCAGTGGACCCAGATAGAGTGGATGTGGAGAGGATGTTTCCTATAGTGAGGGAGTCTAGGACGAGTGGACCCAGATAGAGTGGATGTGGAGAGGATGTTTCCTATAGTGGCTGAGTCTATGACCAGAGGCCACAGATAGAGTGGATGTGGAGAGGATGTTTCCTATAGTGGGGGAGTCTCAGACCAGAGGACACAGATAGTGTGGGTGTGGAGAGGATGTTTCCTCTGGTGGGGGAGTCTAGGACCAGAGGACACAGATAGAGGGGATGTGGAGAGGATGTTTCCTATTGTGAGGGAGTCTAGGACCAGAGGGCACAGATAGAGTGGATGTGGAGGGGATGTTTCCTATAGTGAGGGAGTCTAGGACCAGAGGACACAGTTAGTGTGGGTGTGGAGAGGATGTTTCCTCTGGTGGGGGAGTCTAGGACCAGAGGACACAGATAGAGTGGATGTGGAGAGGATGTTTCCTATAGTGGGGGAGTCTAGGACCAGAGGACACAGACAGAGTGGATGTGGAGAGGATGTTTCCTATAGTGGGGGAGTCTAGGACCAGAGGACACAGATAGAGTGGATGTGGAGAGGATGTTTCCTATAGTGGGGGAGTCTAGGACCAGAGGACACAGATAGAGTGGATGTGGAGAGGATGTTTCCTATAGTAGAGGAGTCTAGGACCAGAGGACACAGATAGAGTGGATGTGGAGGGGATGTTTCCTATAGTGGGGGAGTCTAGGACCAGAGGGCACAGATAGAGTGGATGTGGAGAGGATGTTTCCTATAGTGAGGGAGTCTAAGACCAGAGGGCACAGATAGAGTGGATGTGGAGGGGATGTTTCCTATAGTGAGGGAGTCTAGGACCAGAGGACACAGTTAGTGTGGGAGTGGAGAGGATGTTTCCTCTGGTGGGGGAGTCTAGGACCACAGGACACAGATAGAGTGGATGTGGAGAGGATGTTTCCTATAGTGAGGGAGTCTAGGACCAGAGGACACAGTTAGTGTGGGTGTGGAGAGGATGTTTCCTATAGTGGGGGGGGGGGGAGTCTAGGACCAGAGGACACAGATAGAGTGGATGTGGAGAGGATGTTTCCTATAGTGGGAGAGTCTAGGACCAGTGGACACAGATAGAGTGGATGTGGAGTGGATGTTTCCTATAGTGGGAGAGTCTAGGACCAGAGGGCACAGATAGAGTGGATGTGGAGAGGATGTTTCCTATAGTGGGAGAGTCTAGGACCAGAGGGCACAGATAGAGTGGATGTGGAGAGGATGTTTCCTATAGTGGGGGAGTCTAGGACCAGAGGGCACAGATAGAGTGGATGTGGAGGGGATGTTTCCTATAGTGGGGGAGTCTAGGACCAGAGGGCACAGATAGAGTGGATGTGGAGGGGATGTTTCCTATAGTGGGGGAGTCTAGGACCAGAGGGCACAGATAGAGTGGATGTGGAGAGGATGTTTCCTATAGTGGGGGAGTCTAGGACCAGAGGACACAGATAGAGTGGATGTGGAGAGGATGTTTCCTATCGTGAGGGAGTCTAGGACCAGAGGGCACAGATAGAGTGGATGTGGAGGGGATGTTTCCTATAGTGGGGGAGTCTAGGACCAGAGGGCACAGATAGAGGGGATGTGGAGAGGATGTTTCCTATAGTGAGGGAGTCTAGGACCAGAGGGCACAGATAGAGTGGATGTGGAGGGGATGTTTCCTATAGTGAGGGAGTCTAGGACCAGAGGACACAGTTAGTGTGGGTGTGGAGAGGATGTTTCCTCTGGTGGGGGAGTCTAGGACCAGAGGACACAGATAGAGTGGATGTGGAGAGGATGTTTCCTATAGTGAGGGAGTCTAGGACCAGAGGACACAGTTAGTGTGGGTGTGGAGAGGATGTTTCCTATAGTGGGAGAGTCTAGGACCAGTGGACACAGATAGAGTGGATGTGGAGAGGATGTTTCCTATAGTGGGGGAGTCTAGGACCAGAGGGCACAGATAGAGGGGATGTGGAGAGGATGTTTCCTATAGTGAGGGAGTCTAGGACCAGAGGGCACAGATAGAGTGGATGTGGAGGGGATGTTTCCTATAGTGAGGGAGTCTAGGACCAGAGGACACAGTTAGTGTGGGTGTGGAGAGGATGTTTCCTCTGGTGGGGGAGTCTAGGACCAGAGGACACAGATAGAGTGGATGTGGAGAGGATGTTTCCTATAGTGAGGGAGTCTAGGACCAGAGGACACAGTTAGTGTGGGTGTGGAGAGGATGTTTCCTATAGTGGGAGAGTCTAGGACCAGTGGACACAGATAGAGTGGATGTGGAGAGGATGTTTCCTATAGTGGGGGAGTCTAGGACCAGAGGGCACAGATAGAGGGGATGTGGAGAGGATGTTTCCTATAGTAGAGGAGTCTAGGACCAGAGGACACAGATAGAGTGGATGTGGAGAGGATGTTTCCTATAGTGAGGGAGTCTAGGACCAGAGGACACAGTTAGTGTGGGTGTGGAGAGGATGTTTCCTCTGGTGGGGGAGTCTAGGACCAGAGGAGACAGATAGAGTGGATGTGGAGAGGATGTTTCCTATAGTGAGGGAGTCTAGGACCAGAGGACACATTAGTGTGGGTGTGGAGAGGATGTTTCCTATAGTGGGGGGGGGGGGGGAGTCTAGGACCAGAGGACACAGATAGAGTGGATGTGGAGAGGATGTTTCCTATAGTGGGAGAGTCTAGGACCAGTGGACACAGATAGAGTGGATGTGGAGAGGATGTTTCCTATAGTGGGAGAGTCTAGGACCAGAGGGCACAGATAGAGTGGATGTGGAGAGGATGTTTCCTATAGTGGGAGAGTCTAGGACCAGTGGACACAAATAGAGTGGATGTGGAGAGGATGTTTCCTATAGTGGGGGAGTCTAGGACCAGAGGACACAGATAGAGTGGATGTGGAGAGGATGTTTCCTATAGTAGAGGAGTCTAGGACCAGAGGACACAGATAGAGTAGATGTGGAGAGGATGTTTCCTATAGTGAGGGAGTCTAGGACCAGAGGACACAGTTAGTGTGGGTGTGGAGAGGATGTTTCCTCTGGTGGGGGAGTCTAGGACCAGAGGAGACAGATAGAGTGGATGTGGAGAGGATGTTTCCTATAGTGAGGGAGTCTAGGACCAGAGGACACAGTTAGTGTGGGTGTGGAGAGGATGTTTCCTATAGTTGGGGGGGGGAGTCTAGGACCAGAGGACACAGATAGAGTGGATGTGGAGAGGATGTTTCCTATAGTGGGAGAGTCTAGGACCAGTGGACACAGATAGAGTGGATGTGGAGAGGATGTTTCCTATAGTGGGAGAGTCTAGGACCAGAGGGCACAGATAGAGTGGATGTGGAGAGGATGTTTCCTATAGTGGGAGAGTCTAGGACCAGAGGGCACAGATAGAGTGGATGTGGAGCGGATGTTTCCTATAGTGGGGGAGTCTAGGACCAGAGGGCACAGATAGAGTGGATGTGGAGGGGATGTTTCCTATAGTGGGGGAGTCTAGGACCAGAGGGCACAGATAGAGTGGATGTGGAGAGGATGTTTCCTATAGTGGGGGAGTTTAGGACCAGAGGACACAGATAGAGTGGATGTGGAGAGGATGTTTCCTATAGTGAGGGAGTCTAGGACCAGAGGGCACAGATAGAGTGGATGTGGAGGGGATGTTTCCTCTGGTGGGGGAGTCTAGGACCAGAGGGCACAGATAGAGGGGATGTGGAGAGGATGTTTCCTATAGTGAGGGAGTCTAGGACCAGAGGGCACAGATAGAGTGGATGTGGAGAGGATGTTTCCTATAGTGAGGGAGTCTAGGACCAGAGGACACAGTTAGTGTGGGTGTGGAGAGGATGTTTCCTATAGTGGCAGAGTCTAGGACCAGTGGACACAGATAGAGTGGATGTGGAGAGGATGTTTCCTATAGTGGGAGAGTCTAGGACCAGAGGACACAGATAGAGTGGATATGGAGAGGATGTTTCCTATAGTAGAGGAGTCTAGGACCAGAGGACACAGATAGAGTGGATGTGGAGAGGATGTTTCCTATAGTGGGGGAGTCTAGGACCAGAGGACACAGATAGAGTGGATGTGGAGAGGATGTTTCCTATAGTAGAGGAGACTAGGACCAGAGGACACAGATAGAGTGGATGTGGAGAGGATGTTTCCTATAGTGAGGGAGTCTAGGACCAGAGGGCACAGATAGAGTGGATGTGGAGGGGATGTTTCCTATAGTGGGGGAGTCTAGGACCAGAGGGCACAGATAGAGGGGATGTGGAGAGGATGTTTCCTATAGTGAGGGAGTCTAGGACCAGAGGGCACAGATAGAGTGGATGTGGAGGGGATGTTTCCTATAGTGAGGGAGTCTAGGACCAGAGGACACAGTTAGTGTGGGTGTGGAGAGGATGTTTCCTCTGGTGGGGGAGTCTAGGACCAGAGGACACAGATAGAGTGGATGTGGAGAGGATGTTTCCTATAGTGAGGGAGTCTAGGACCAGAGGACACAGTTAGTGTGGGTGTGGAGAGGATGTTTCCTATAGTGGGAGAGTCTGGGACCAGTGGACACAGATAGAGTGGATGTGGAGAGGATGTTTCCTATAGTGGGAGAGTCTAGGACCAGAGGGCACAGATAGAGTGGATGTGGAGAGGATGTTTCCTATAGTGGGAGAGTCTAGGACCAGAGGGCACAGATAGAGTGGATGTGGAGAGGATGTTTCCTATAGTGGGGGAGTCTAGGACCAGAGGGCACAGATAGAGTGGATGTGGAGAGGATATTTCCTATGGTGGGGGAGTCTAGGACTAGTGGACACAGATAGAGTGGATGTGGAGAGGATGTTTCCTATAGTGGGGGAGTCAAGGACCAGAGGACACAGATAGAGTGGATGTGGAGAGGATGTTTCCTATAGTGGGGGAATCTAGGACCAGAGGACACAGATAGAGTGGATGTGCAGAGGATGTTTCCTATAGTGAGGGAGTCAGGGCCAGAGGACACAGATAGAGTGGATGTGGAGAGGATGTTTCCCATAGTGGGGGAGTCTAGGACCAGAGGGCACAGATAGAGTGGATGTGGAGAGGATGTTTCCTATAGTGAGGGAGTCTAGGACCAGTGGACCCAGATAGAGTGGATGTGGAGAGGATGTTTCCTATAGTGAGGGAGTCTAGGACGAGTGGACCCAGATAGAGTGGATGTGGAGAGGATGTTTCCTATAGTGGCTGAGTCTATGACCAGAGGCCACAGATAGAGTGGATGTGGAGAGGATGTTTCCTATAGTGGGGGAGTCTCAGAACAGAGGACACAGATAGAGTGGATGTGGAGAGGATGTTTCCTATAGTGGGGGAGTCTATGACCAGAGGACACAGATAGAGTGGATGTGGAGAGGATGTTTCCTATAGTGGCTGAGTCTATGACCAGAGGCCACAGATAGAGTCGATGTGGAGAGGATGTTTCCTATAGTGGGGGAGTCTCAGACCAGAGGACACAGATAGAGTGGATGTGGAGAGGATGTTTCCTATAGTGGGGGAGTCTAGGATCAGAGGACACAGATAGAGTGGATGTGGAGAGGATGTTTCCTATAGTGAGGGAGTCAAGGACTAGTGGACACAGATAGAGTGGATGTGGAGAGGATGTTTCCTATAGTCGGGGAGTCTATGACCAGAGGACACAGATACACTGGATGTGGAGAGGATGTTTCCTATAGTGAGGGAGTCTAGGACTAGAGGACACAGATAGCGTGGATGTGGAGAGGATATTTCCTATAGTGAGGGAGTCTAGGAGCAGAGGGCACAGATAGAGTGGATGTGGAGAGGATGTTTCCCATAGTGGGGGAGTCTCGGACCAGAGGACACAGATAGAGTGGATGTGGAGAGGATGTTTCCTATAGTGAGGGAATCTAGGACCAGTGGACCCAGATAGAGTGGATGTGGAGAGGATGTTTCCTATAGTGAGGGAGTCTAGGACGAGTGGACCCAGATAGAGTGGATGTGGAGAGGATGTTTCCTATAGTGGCTGAGTCTATGACCAGAGGCCACAGATAGAGTGGATGTGGAGAGGATGTTTCCTATAGTGGGGGAGTCTCAGACCAGAGGACACAGATAGAGTGGATGTGGAGAGGATGTTTCCTATAGTGGGGGAGTCTAGGACCAGAGGACACAGATAGAGTGGATGTGGAGAGGATGTTTCCTATAGTGGGGGAGTCTAGGACCAGAGGACACAGATAGAGTGGATGTGGAGAGGATGTTTCCTATAGTAGAGGAGTCTAGGACCAGAGGAGACAGATAGAGTGGATGTGGAGGGGATGTTTCCTATAGTGGGGGAGTCTAGGACCAGAGGGCACAGATAGAGGGGATGTGGAGAGGATGTTTCCTATAGTGAGGGAGTCTAAGACCAGAGGGCACAGATAGAGTGGATGTGGAGGGGATGTTTCCTCTGGTGGGGGAGTCTAGGACCACAGGACACAGATAGAGTGGATGTGGAGAGGATGTTTCCTATAGTGAGGGAGTCTAGGACCAGAGGACACAGTTAGTGTGGGTGTGGAGAGGATGTTTCCTATAGTGGGGGGGGGGGGAGTCTAGGACCAGAGGACACAGATAGAGTGGATGTGGAGAGGATGTTTCCTATAGTGGGAGAGTCTAGGACCAGAGGGCACAGATAGAGTGGATGTGGAGAGGATGTTTCCTATAGTGGGAGAGTCTAGGACCAGAGGGCACAGATAGAGTGGATGTGGAGAGGATGTTTCCTATAGTGGGGGAGTCTAGGACCAGAGGGCACAGACAGAGTGGATGTGGAGGGGATGTTTCCTATAGTGGGGGAGTCTAGGACCAGAGGGCACAGATAGAGTGGATGTGGAGGGGATGTTTCCTATAGTGGGGGAGTCTAGGACCAGAGGGCACAGATAGAGTGGATGTGGAGAGGATGTTTCCTATAGTGGGGGAGTCTAGGACCAGAGGACACAGATAGAGTGGATGTGGAGAGGATGTTTCCTGTAGTGAGGGAGTCTAGGACCAGAGGGCACAGATAGAGTGGATGTGGAGGGGATGTTTCCTATAGTGGGGGAGTCTAGGACCAGAGGGCACAGATAGAGGGGATGTGGAGAGGATGTTTCCTATAGTGAGGGAGTCTAGGACCAGAGGGCACAGATAGAGTGGATGTGGAGGGGATGTTTCCTATAGTGAGGGAGTCTAGGACCAGAGGACACAGTTAGTGTGGGTGTGGAGAGGATGTTTCCTCTGGTGGGGGAGTCTAGGACCAGAGGACACAGATAGAGTGGATGTGGAGAGGATGTTTCCTATAGTGAGGGAGTCTAGGACCAGAGGACACAGTTAGTGTGGGTGTGGAGAGGATGTTTCCTATAGTGGGAGAGTCTAGGACCAGTGGACACAGATAGAGTGGATGTGGAGAGGATGTTTCCTATAGTGGGGGAGTCTAGGACCAGAGGGCACAGATAGATGGATGTGGAGAGGATGTTTCCTATAGTAGAGGAGTCTAGGACCAGAGGACACAGATAGAGTGGATGTGGAGAGGATGTTTCCTATAGTGAGGGAGTCTAGGACCAGAGGACACAGTTAGTGTGGGTGTGGAGAGGATGTTTCCTCTGGTGGGGGAGTCTAGGACCAGAGGAGACAGATAGAGTGGATGTGGAGAGGATGTTTCCTATAGTGAGGGAGTCTAGGACCAGAGGACACATTAGTGTGGGTGTGGAGAGGATGTTTCCTATAGTGGGGGGGGGGGAGTCTAGGACCAGAGGACACAGATAGAGTGGATGTGGAGAGGATGTTTCCTATAGTGGGAGAGTCTAGGACCAGTGGACACAGATAGAGTGGATGTGGAGAGGATGTTTCCTATAGTGGGAGAGTCTAGGACCAGAGGGCACAGATAGAGTGGATGTGGAGAGGATGTTTCCTATAGTGGGAGAGTCTAGGACCAGTGGACACAGATAGAGTGGATGTGGAGAGGATGTTTCCTATAGTGGGGGAGTCTAGGACCAGAGGACACAGATAGAGTGGATGTGGAGAGGATGTTTCCTATAGTAGAGGAGTCTAGGACCAGAGGACACAGATAGAGTGGATGTGGAGAGGATGTTTCCTATAGTGAGGGAGTCTAGGACCAGAGGACACAGTTAGTGTGGGTGTGGAGAGGATGTTTCCTCTGGTGGGGGAGTCTAGGACCAGAGGAGACAGATAGAGTGGATGTGGAGAGGATGTTTCCTATAGTGAGGGAGTCTAGGACCAGAGGACACAGTTAGTGTGGGTGTGGAGAGGATGTTTCCTATAGTGGGGGGGGGGAGTCTAGGACCAGAGGACACAGATAGAGTGGATGTGGAGAGGATGTTTCCTATAGTGGGAGAGCCTAGGACCAGTGGACACAGATAGAGTGGATGTGGAGAGGATGTTTCCTATAGTGGGAGAGTCTAGGACCAGAGGGCACAGATAGAGTGGATGTGGAGAGGATGTTTCCTATAGTGGGAGAGTCTAGGACCAGAGGGCACAGATAGAGTGGATGTGGAGCGGATGTTTCCTATAGTGGGGGAGTCTAGGACCAGAGGGCACAGATAGAGTGGATGTGGAGGGGATGTTTCCTATAGTGGGGAAGTCTAGGACCAGAGGGCACAGATAGAGTGGATGTGGAGAGGATGTTTCCTATAGTGGGGGAGTTTAGGACCAGAGGACACAGATAGAGTGGATGTGGAGAGGATGTTTCCTATAGTGAGGGAGTCTAGGACCAGAGGGCACAGATAGAGTGGATGTGGAGGGGATGTTTCCTCTGGTGGGGGAGTCTAGGACCAGAGGGCACAGATAGAGGGGATGTGGAGAGGATGTTTCCTATAGTGAGGGAGTCTAGGACCAGAGGGCACAGATAGAGTGGATGTGGAGAGGATGTTTCCTATAGTGAGGGAGTCTAGGACCAGAGGACACAGTTAGTGTGGGTGTGGAGAGGATGTTTCCTATAGTGGCAGAGTCTAGGACCAGTGGACACAGATAGAGTGGATGTGGAGAGGATGTTTCCTATAGTGGGAGAGTCTAGGACCAGAGGACACAGATAGAGTGGATATGGAGAGGATGTTTCCTATAGTAGAGGAGTCTAGGACCAGAGGACACAGATAGAGTGGATGTGGAGAGGATGTTTCCTATAGTGGGGGAGTCTAGGACCAGAGGACACAGATAGAGTGGATGTGGAGAGGATATTTCCTATAGTAGAGGAGTCTAGGACCAGAGGACACAGATAGAGTGGATGTGGAGAGGATGTTTCCTATAGTGAGGGAGTCTAGGACCAGAGGGCACAGATAGAGTGGATGTGGAGGGGATGTTTCCTATAGTGGGGGAGTCTAGGACCAGAGGGCACAGATAGAGGGGATGTGGAGAGGATGTTTCCTATAGTGAGGGAGTCTAGGACCAGAGGGCACAGATAGAGTGGATGTGGAGGGGATGTTTCCTATAGTGAGGGAGTCTAGGACCAGAGGACACAGTTAGTGTGGGTGTGGAGAGGATGTTTCCTCTGGTGGGGGAGTCTAGAACCAGAGGACACAGATAGAGTGGATGTGGAGAGGATGTTTCCTATAGTGAGCGAGTCTAGGACCAGAGGACACAGTTAGTGTGGGTGTGGAGAGGATGTTTCCTATAGTGGGAGAGTCTAGGACCAGTGGACACAGATAGAGTGGATGTGGAGAGGATGTTTCCTATAGTGGGAGAGTCTAGGACCAGAGGGCACAGATAGAGTGGATGTGGAGAGGATGTTTCCTATAGTGGGAGAGTCTAGGACCAGAGGGCACAGATAGAGTGGATGTGGAGAGGATGTTTCCTATAGTGGGGGAGTCTAGGACCAGAGGGCACAGATAGAGTGGATGGGGAGAGGATATTTCCTATGGTGGGGGAGTCTAGGACTAGTGGACACAGATAGAGTGGATGTGGAGAGGATGTTTCCTATAGTGGGGGAGTCAAGGACCAGAGGACACAGATAGAGTGGATGTGGAGAGGATGTTTCCTATAGTGGGGGAATCTAGGACCAGAGGACACAGATAGAGTGGATGTGCAGAGGATGTTTCCTATAGTGAGGGAGTCAGGGCCAGAGGACACAGATAGAGTGGATGTGGAGAGGATGTTTCCCATAGTGGGGGAGTCTAGGACCAGAGGGCACAGATAGAGTGGATGTGGAGAGGATGTTTCCTATAGTGAGGGAGTCTAGGACCAGTGGACCCAGATAGAGTGGATGTGGAGAGGATGTTTCCTATAGTGAGGGAGTCTAGGACGAGTGGACCCAGATAGAGTGGATGTGGAGAGGATGTTTCCTATAGTGGCTGAGTCTATGACCAGAGGCCACAGATAGAGTGGATGTGGAGAGGATGTTTCCTATAGTGGGGGAGTCTCAGACCAGAGGACACAGATAGAGTGGATGTGGAGAGGATGTTTCCTATAGTGGGGGAGTCTATGACCAGAGGACACAGATAGAGTGGATGTGGAGAGGATGTTTCCTATAGTGGCTGAGTCTATGACCAGAGGCCACAGATAGAGTGGATGTGGAGAGGATGTTTCCTATAGTGGGGGAGTCTCAGACCAGAGGACACAGATAGAGTGGATGTGGAGAGGATGTTTCCTATAGTGGGGGAGTCTAGGATCAGAGGACACAGATAGAGTGGATGTGGAGAGGATGTTTCCTATAGTGAGGGAGTCAAGGACTAGTGGACACAGATAGAGTGGATGTGGAGAGGATGTTTCCTATAGTCGGGGAGTCTATGACCAGAGGACACAGATACACTGGATGTGGAGAGGATGTTTCCTATAGTGAGGGAGTCTAGGACTAGAGGACACAGATAGCGTGGATGTGGAGAGGATATTTCCTATAGTGAGGGAGTCTAGGAGCAGAGGGCACAGATAGAGTGGATGTGGAGAGGATGTTTCCCATAGTGGGGGAGTCTCGGACCAGAGGACACAGATAGAGTGGATGTGGAGAGGATGTTTCCCATAGTGAGGGAGTCTAGGGCCAGAGGACACAGATAGAGTGGATGTGGATAGGATGTTTCCCATAGTGGGGGAGTCTATGACCAGAGGACACAGATAGAGTGGATGTGGAGAGGATGTTTCCTATAGTGAGGGAGTCTAGGACCAGAGGACACAGATAGATTGGATGTGGAGAGGATGTTTCCTATAGTGAGGGAGTCTAGGACCAGAGGGCACAGATAGAGTGGATGTGGAGGGGATGTTTCCTATAGTGGGGGAGTCTAGGACCAGAGGGCACAGATAGAGGGGATGTGGAGAGGATGTTTCCTATAGTGAGGGAGTCTAGGACCAGAGGGCACAGATAGAGTGGATGTGGAGGGGATGTTTCCTATAGTGAGGGAGTCTAGGACCAGAGGACACAGTTAGTGTGGGTGTGGAGAGGATGTTTCCTCTGGTGGGGGAGTCTAGGACCAGAGGACACAGATAGAGTGGATGTGGAGAGGATGTTTCCTATAGTGAGGGAGTCTAGGACCAGAGGACACAGTTAGTGTGGGTGTGGAGAGGATGTTTCCTATAGTGGGAGAGTCTCGGACCAGTGGACACAGATAGAGTGGATGTGGAGAGGATGTTTCCTATAGTGGGAGAGTCTAGGACCAGAGGGCACAGATAGAGTGGATGTGGAGAGGATGTTTCCTATAGTGGGAGAGTCTAGGACCAGAGGGCACAGATAGAGTGGATGTGGAGAGGATGTTTCCTATAGTGGGGGAGTCTAGGACCAGAGGGCACAGATAGAGTGGATGTGGAGAGGATATTTCCTATGGTGGGTGAGTCTAGGACTAGTGGACACAGATAGAGTGGATGTGGAGAGGATGTTTCCTATAGTGGGGGAGTCAAGGACCAGAGGACACAGATAGAGTGGATGTGGAGAGGATGTTTCCTATAGTGGGGGAATCTAGGACCAGAGGACACAGATAGAGTGGATGTGCAGAGGATGTTTCCTATAGTGAGGGAGTCAGGGCCAGAGGACACAGATAGAGTGGATGTGGAGAGGATGTTTCCCATAGTGGGGGAGTCTAGGACCAGAGGGCACAGATAGAGTGGATGTGGAGAGGATGTTTCCTATAGTGAGAGAGTCTAGGACCAGTGGACCCAGATAGAGTGGATGTGGAGAGGATGTTTCCTATAGTGAGGGAGTCTAGGACGAGTGGACCCAGATAGAGTGGATGTGGAGAGGATGTTTACTATAGTGGCTGAGTCTATGACCAGAGGCCACAGATAGAGTGGATGTGGAGAGGATGTTTCCTATAGTGGGGGAGTCTCAGACCAGAGGACACAGATAGAGTGGATGTGGAGAGGATGTTTCCTATAGTGGGGGAGTCTATGACCAGAGGACACAGATAGAGTGGATGTGGAGAGGATGTTTCCTATAGTGGCTGAGTCTATGACCAGAGGCCACAGATAGAGTGGATGTGGAGAGGATGTTTCCTATAGTGGGGGAGTCTCAGACCAGAGGACACAGATAGAGTGGATGTGGAGAGGATGTTTCCTATAGTGGGGGAGTCTAGGATCAGAGGACACAGATAGAGTGGATGTGGAGAGGATGTTTCCTATAGTGAGGGAGTCAAGGACTAGTGGACACAGATAGAGTGGATGTGGAGCGGATGTTTCCTATAGTCGGGGAGTCTATGACCAGAGGACACAGATACACTGGATGTGGAGAGGATGTTTCCTATAGTGAGGGAGTCTAGGACTAGAGGACACAGATAGCGTGGATGTGGAGAGGATATTTCCTATAGTGAGGGAGTCTAGGAGCAGAGGGCACAGATAGAGTGGATGTGGAGAGGATGTTTCCCATAGTGGGGGAGTCTCGGACCAGAGGACACAGATAGAGTGGATGTGGAGAGGATGTTTCCCATAGTGAGGGAGTCTAGGGCCAGAGGACACAGATAGAGTGGATGTGGAGAGGATGTTTCCCATAGTGGGGGAGTCTAGGACCAGAGGGCACAGATAGAGTGGATGTGGAGAGGATGTTTCCTATAGTGAGAGAGTCTAGGACCAGTGGACCCAGATAGAGTGGATGTGGAGAGGATGTTTCCTATAGTGAGGGAGTCTAGGACGAGTGGACCCAGATAGAGTGGATGTGGAGAGGATGTTTCCTATAGTGGCTGAGTCTATGACCAGAGGCCACAGATAGAGTGGATGTGGAGAGGATGTTTCCTATAGTGGGGGAGTCTCAGACCAGAGGACACAGATAGAGTGGATGTGGAGAGGATGTTTCCTATAGTGGGGGAGTCTATGACCAGAGGACACAGATAGAGTGGATGTGGAGAGGATGTTTCCTATAGTGGCTGAGTCTATGACCAGAGGCCACAGATAGAGTGGATGTGGAGAGGATGTTTCCTATAGTGGGGGAGTCTCAGACCAGAGGACACAGATAGAGTGGATGTGGAGAGGATGTTTCCTATAGTGGGGGAGTCTAGGATCAGAGGACACAGATAGAGTGGATGTGGAGAGGATGTTTCCTATAGTGAGGGAGTCAAGGACTAGTGGACACAGATAGAGTGGATGTGGAGAGGATGTTTCCTATAGTCGGGGAGTCTATGACCAGAGGACACAGATACACTGGATGTGGAGAGGATTTTTCCTATAGTGAGGGAGTCTAGGACTAGAGGACACAGATAGCGTGGATGTGGAGAGGATATTTCCTATAGTGAGGGAGTCTAGGAGCAGAGGGCACAGATAGAGTGGATGTGGAGAGGATGTTTCCCATAGTGGGGGAGTCTCGGACCAGAGGACACAGATAGAGTGGATGTGGAGAGGATGTTTCCCATAGTGAGGGAGTCTAGGGCCAGAGGACACAGATAGAGTGGATGTGGATAGGATGTTTCCCATAGTGGGGGAGTCTATGACCAGAGGACACAGATAGAGTGGATGTGGAGAGGATGTTTCCTATAGTGAGGGAGTCTAGGATCAGAGGACACAGATAGAGTGGATGTGGAGAGGATATTTCCTATAGTGAGGGAGTCTAGGACCAGAGGGCACAGATAGAGTGGATGTGGAGAGGATGTTTCCCATAGTGAGGGAGTCTAGGACCAGAGGACACAGATAGAGTGGATGTGGAGAGGATGTTTCCTATAGGGGGGGGGAGTCTAGGACCAGTGGAAACAGATAGAGTGGATGTGGAGAGGATGTTTCCTATAGTGGGGGAGTCTAGGACCAGAGGACACAGATAGAGTGGATGTGGAGAGGATGTTTCCTATGGTGGGGGAGTCTAGGACCAGAGGACGTAGATAGAGTGGATGTGGAGAGGATATTTCCTATGGTGGGGGAGTCTAGGACTAGTGGACACAGATAGAGTGGATGTGGAGAGGATGTTTCCTATAGTGGGGGAGTCTAGGACCAGAAGACAGAGATAGAGTGGATGTGGAGAGGATATTTCCCATAGTGGGGGAGTCTAGGACAGAGGGCACAGATAGAGTGGATGTGGAGAGGATGATTCCTATAGTGAGGGAGTCTAGGACCAGAGGACACAGATAGAGTGGATGTGGAGAGGATGTTTCCTATAGTGGGGGAGTCTAGGACCAGAGGGCACAGATAGAGGGGACGTGGAGAGGATGTTTCCTATAGTGGGGGAATCTAGGACCAGAGGACACAGTTAGTGTGGGTGTGGAGAGGATGTTTCCTATAGCGGGAGAGTCTAGGACCAGTGGACACAGATAGAGTGGATGTGGAGAGGATGTTTCCTATAGTGGGAGAGTCTAGGACCAGAGGGCACAGATAGAGTGGATGTGGAGAGGATGTTTCCTATAGTGGGAGAGTCTAGGACCAGAGGGCACAGATAGAGTGGATGTGGAGAGGATGTTTCCTATAGTGGGGGAGTCTAGGACCAGAGGACACAGATAGAGTGGATGTGGAGAGGATGTTTCCAGAGTGGGGGAGTCTAGGACCAGAGGACACAGATAGAGTGGATGTGGAGAGGATGTTTCCTATAGTGGGGGAGTCTAGGACCAGAGGACACAGATAGAGTGGATGTGGAGAGGATGTTTCCTATAGTGGGGGAGTCTAGGACCAGAGGGCACAGTTAGAGTGGATGTGGAGAGGATGTTTCCTATAGTGGGGGAGTCTAGGACGAGAGGGCACAGTTAGAGTGGATGTGGAGAGGATGTTTCCTATAGTGGGGGAGTCAAGGACCAGAGGACACAGATAGAGTGGATGTGGAGAGGATGTTTCCAGAGTGGGGGAGTCTAGGACCAGAGGACACAGATAGAGTGGATGTGGAGAGGATGTTTCCTATAGTGGGGGAGTCTAGGATCAGAGGACACAGGTAGAGTGGATGTGGAGAGGATGTTTCCTATAGTGGGGGAGTCTAGGACCAGAGGACACAGATAGAGTGGATGTGGAGAGGATGTTTCCTATAGTGGGGGAGTCTAGGACCAGAGGGCACAGTTAGAGTAGATTTGGAGAGGATGTTTCCTATAGTGGGGGAGTCTAGGACCAGAGGGCACAGTTAGAGTGGATTTGGAGAGGATGTTTCCTATAGTGGGAGAGTCTAGGACCAGAGGACACAGCTAGAGTGGATGTGGAGAGGATGTTTCCTATAGTGGGGGAGTCTAGGACCAGAGGACACAGATAGAGTGGATGTGGAGAGGATGTTTCCTATAGTGGGGGAGCCTAGGACCAGAGGACACAGATAGAGTGGATGTGGAGAGGATGTTTCCTATAGTGGGGGAGTCTAGGACCAGAGGACACGGAGTGGATGTGGAGAGGATGTTTCCTATAGTGGGGGAATCTAGGACCAGAGGACACAGATAGAGTGGATGTGGAGAGGATGTTTCCTATAGTGGGGGAGTCTAGGATCAGAGGACACAGATAGAGTGGATGTGGAGAGGATGTTTCCAGAGTGGGGGAGTCTAGGACCAGAGGACACAGATAGAGTGGATGTGGAGAGGATGTTTCCTATAGTGGGGGAGTCTAGGACCAGAGGGCACAGGTAGAGTGGATGTGGAGATGTTGTTTCCTACAGTGGGGAGTCTAGGACAAGAGGACACAGATAGAGTGGATGTGGAGAGGATGTTTCCTATAGTAGGGGAGTCTAGGATCAGAGGACACAGGTAGAGTGGATGTGGAGAGGATGTTTCCTATAGTGGGGGAGTCTAGGACCAGAGGACACAGATAGAGTGGATGTGGAGAGGATGTTTCCTATAGTGGGGGAGTCTAGGACCAGAGTGCACAGATAGAGTGGATGTGGAGAGGATGTTTCCTATAGTGGGAGAGTCTAGGACCGGAGGACAGAGATAGAGTGGATGTGGAGAGGATGTTTCCTATAGTGGGGGAGTCTAGGACCAGAGGACACAGATAGAGTGGATGTGGAGAGGATGTTTCCTATGGTGGGGGAGTCTAGGATCAGGGGACACAGATAGAGTGGATGTGGAGAGGATGTTTCCTATAGTGGGGGAGTCTAGGACCAGAGGACACAGATAGAGTGGATGTGGAGAGGATGTTTCCAGAGTGGGGGAGTCTAGGACCAGAGGACACAGATAGAGTGGATGTGGAGAGGATGTTTCCAGAGTGGGGGAGTCTAGGACCAGAGGACACAGATAGAGTGGATGTGGAGAGGATGTTTCCTATAGTGGGGGAGTCTAGGACCAGAGGACACAGATAGAGTGGATGTGGAGAGGATGTTTCCTATAGTGGGGGAGTCTAGGACCAGAGGGCACAGTTAGAGTGGATGTGGAGAGGATGTTTCCTATAGTGGGGGAGTCTAGGACGAGAGGGCACAGTTAGAGTGGATGTGGAGAGGATGTTTCCTATAGTGGGGGAGTCAAGGACCAGAGGACACAGATAGAGTGGATGTGGAGAGGATGTTTCCAGAGTGGGGGAGTCTAGGACCAGAGGACACAGATAGAGTGGATGTGGAGAGGATGTTTCCTATAGTGGGGAGTCTAGGATCAGAGGACACAGGTAGAGTGGATGTGGAGAGGATGTTTCCTATAGTGGGGGAGTCTAGGACCAGAGGACACAGATAGAGTGGATGTGGAGAGGATGTTTCCTATAGTGGGGCAGTCTAGGACCAGAGGGCACAGTTAGAGTGGATTTGGAGAGGATGTTTCCTATAGTGGGAGAGTCTAGGACCAGAGGACACAGCTAGAGTGGATGTGGAGAGAATGTTTCCTATAGTGGGGGAGTCTAGGACCAGAGGACACAGATAGAGTGGATGTGGAGAGGATGTTTCCTATAGTGGGGGAGTCTAGGACCAGAGGACACAGATAGAGTGGATGTGGAGAGGATGTTTCCTATAGTGGGGGAGTCTAGGACCAGAGGACACGGAGTGGATGTGGAGAGGATGTTTCCTATAGTGGGGGAGTCTAGGACCAGAGGACACAGATAGAGAGGATGTGGAGAGGATGTTTCCTATAGTGGGGAGTCTAGGATCAGAGGACACAGGTAGAGTGGATGTGGAGAGGATGTTTCCTATAGTGGGGGAGTCTAGGACCAGAGGACACAGATAGAGTGGATGTGGAGAGGATGTCTCCTATAGTGGGGCAGTCTAGGACCAGAGGACACAGATAGAGTGGATGTGGAGAGGATGTTTCCTATAGTGGGGGAGTCTAGGACCAGAGGACACAGATAGAGTGGATGTGGAGAGGATGTTTCCTATAGTGGGGGAGTCTAGGACCAGAGGACACGGAGTGGATGTGGAGAGGATGTTTCCTATAGTGGGGGAGTCTAGGACCAGAGGACACAGATAGAGTGGATGTGGAGAGGATGTTTCCTATAGTGGGGGAGTCTAGGATCAGAGGACACAGATAGAGTGGATGTGGAGAGGATGTTTCCAGAGTGGGGGAGTCTAGGACCAGAGGACAGAGATAGAGTGGATGTGGAGAGGATGTTTCCTATAGTGGGGGAGTCTAGGACCAGAGGGCACAGTTAGAGTGGATGTGGAGAGGATGTTTCCTATAGTGGGGGAGTCTAGGACCAGAGGACACAGATAGAGTGGATGTGGAGAGGATGTTTCCAGAGTGGGGGAGTCTAGGACCAGAGGACACAGATAGAGTGGATGTGGAGAGGATGTTTCCAATAGTGGGGGAGTCTAGGATCAGAGGACTCAGGTAGAGTGGATGTGGAGAGGATGTTTCCTACAGTGGGGAGTCTAGGACCAGAGGACACAGATAGAGTGGATGTGGAGAGGATGTTTCCTATAGTGGGGGAGTCTAGGACCAGAGTGCACAGATAGAGTGGATGTGGAGAGGATGTTTCCTATAGTGGGAGAGTCTAGGACCGGAGGACAGAGATAGAGTGGATGTGGAGAAGATGTTTCCTATAGTGGAGGAGTCTAGGACCAGAGGACACAGATAGAGTGGATGTGGAGAGGATGTTTCCTATAGTGGGGGAGTCTAGGACCAGAGTGCACAGATAGAGTGGATGTGGAGAGGATGTTTCCTATAGTGGGAGAGTCTAGGACCGGAGGACAGAGATAGAGTGGATGTGGAGAGGATGTTTCCTATAGTGGGGGAGTCTAGGACCAGAGGACACAGATAGAGTGGATGTGGAGAGGATGTTTCCTATGGTGGGGGAGTCTAGGATCAGGGGACACAGATAGAGTGGATGTGGAGAGGATGTTTCCTATAGTGGGGGAGTCTAGGGCCAGAGGACACAGATAGAGTGGATGTGGAGAGGATGTTTCCAGAGTGGGGGAGTCTAGGACCAGAGGACACAGATAGAGTGGATGTGGAGAGGATGTTTCCAGAGTGGGGGAGTCTAGGACCAGAGGACACAGATAGAGTGGATGTGGAGAGGATGTTTCCTATAGTGGGGGAGTCTAGGACCAGAGGACACAGATAGAGTGGATGTGGAGAGGATGTTTCCTATAGTGGGGGAGTCTAGGACCAGAGGGCACAGTTAGAGTGGATGTGGAGAGGATGTTTCCTATAGTGGGGGAGTCTAGGACGAGAGGGCACAGTTAGAGTGGATGTGGAGAGGATGTTTCCTATAGTGGGGGAGTCAAGGACCAGAGGACACAGATAGAGTGGATGTGGAGAGGATGTTTCCAGAGTGGGGGAGTCTAGGACCAGAGGACACAGATAGAATGGATGTGGAGAGGATGTTTCCTATAGTGGGGAGTCTAGGATCAGAGGACACAGGTAGAGTGGATGTGGAGAGGATGTTTCCTATAGTGGGGGAGTCTAGGACCAGAGGACACAGATAGAGTGGATGTGGAGAGGATGTTTCCTATAGTGGGGCAGTCTAGGACGAGAGGGCACAGTTAGAGTGGATTTGGAGAGGATGTTTCCTATAGTGGGAGAGTCTAGGACCAGAGGACACAGCTAGAGTGGATGTGGAGAGAATGTTTGCTATAGTGGGGGAGTCTAGGACCAGAGGACACAGATAGAGTGGATGTGGAGAGGATGTTTCCTATAGTGGGGGAGTCTAGGACCAGAGGACACAGATAGAGTGGATGTGGAGAGGATGTTTCCTATAGTGGGGGAGTCTAGGACCAGAGGACACGGAGTGGATGTGGAGAGGATGTTTCCTATAGTGGGGGAGTCTAGGACCAGAGGACACAGATAGAGAGGATGTGGAGAGGATGTTTCCTATAGTGGGGAGTCTAGGATCAGAGGACACAGGTAGAGTGGATGTGGAGAGGATGTTTCCTATAGTGGGGGAGTCTAGGACCAGAGGACACAGATAGAGTGGATGTGGAGAGGATGTTTCCTATAGTGGGGCAGTCTAGGACCAGAGGGCACAGTTAGAGTGGATTTGGAGAGGATGTTTCCTATAGTGGGAGAGTCTAGGACCAGAGGACACAGCTAGAGTGGATGTGGAGAGGATGTTTCCTATAGTGGGGGAGTCTAGGACCAGAGGACACAGATAGAGTGGATGTGGAGAGGATGTTTCCTATAGTGGGGGAGTCTAGGACCAGAGGACACAGATAGAGTGGATGTGGAGAGGATGTTTCCTATAGTGGGGGAGTCTAGGACCAGAGGACACGGAGTGGATGTGGAGAGGATGTTTCCTATAGTGGGGGAGTCTAGGACCAGAGGACACAGATAGAGTGGATGTGGAGAGGATGTTTCCTATAGTGGGGGAGTCTAGGATCAGAGGACACAGATAGAGTGGATGTGGAGAGGATGTTTCCAGAGTGGGGGAGTCTAGGACCAGAGGACAGAGATAGAGTGGATGTGGAGAGGATGTTTCCTATAGTGGGGGAGTCTAGGACCAGAGGGCACAGTTAGAGTGGATGTGGAGAGGATGTTTCCTATAGTGGGGGAGTCTAGGACCAGAGGACACAGATAGAGTGGATGTGGAGAGGATGTTTCCAGAGTGGGGGAGTCTAGGACCAGAGGACACAGATAGAGTGGATGTGGAGAGGATGTTTCCAATAGTGGGGGAGTCTAGGATCAGAGGACTCAGGTAGAGTGGATGTGGAGAGGATGTTTCCTACAGTGGGGAGTCTAGGACCAGAGGACACAGATAGAGTGGATGTGGAGAGGATGTTTCCTATAGTGGGGGAGTCTAGGACCAGAGTGCACAGATAGAGTGGATGTGGAGAGGATGTTTCCTATAGTGGGAGAGTCTAGGACCGGAGGACAGAGATAGAGTGGATGTGGAGAAGATGTTTCCTATAGTGGAGGAGTCTAGGACCAGAGGACACAGATAGAGTGGATGTGGAGAGGATGTTTCCTATAGTGGGGGAGTCTAGGACCAGAGGACACAGATAGAGTGGATGTGGAGAGGATGTTTCCTATAGTGGGGGAGTCTAGGACCAGAGGACACAGATAGAGTGGATGTGGAGAGGATGTTTCCTATGGTGGGGGAGTCTAGGATCAGGGGACACAGTTAGAGTGGATGTGGAGAGGATGTTTGCTATAGTGGGGGAGTCTAGGACCAGAGGACACAGATAGAGTGGATGTGGAGAGGCTGTTTCCCATAGTGGCGGATTCTTGAACCAGAGGACACAGATGGAGTGGATGTGCAGAGGATGTTTCCTATAGTGGGGGAGTCTAGGACCAGAGGGCACAGTTAGAGTGGATGTGGAGAGGATGTTTCCTATAGTGGGGGAGTCTAGGACCAGAGGACACAGATAGAGTGGATGTGGAGAGGATGTTTCCAGAGTGGGGGAGTCTAGGACCAGAGGACACAGAGTGGATGTGGAGAGGATGTTTCCTATAGTGGGGGAGTCTAGGACCAGAGGACACATAGAGTGGATGTGGAGAGGATGTTTCCTATAGTGGGGGAGTCTCGGACCAGAGGACACAGATAGAGTGGATGTGGAGAGGATGTTTCCAGAGTGGGGGAGTCTAGGACCAGAGGACACAGATAGAGTGGATGTTGAGAGGATGTTTCCTATAGTGGGGGAGTCTAGGACCAGAGGGCACAGTTAGAGTGGATGTGGAGAGGATGTTTCCTATAGTGGGGGAGTCCAGGACCAGAGGACAGAGATAGAGTGGATGTGGAGAGGATGTTTCCAGAGTGGGGGAGTCTAGGACCAGAGGACACAGATAGAGTGGATGTGGAGAGGATGTTTCCTATAGTGGGGGAGTCTAGGACCAGAGGACACAGATAGAGTGGATGTGGAGAGGATGTTTCCTATAGTGGGGGAGTCTAGGACCAGAGGACACAGATAGAGTGGATGTGGAGAGGATGTTTCCTATAGTGTGGGAGTCTAGGACCAGAGGACACAGATAGAGTGGATGTGGAGAGGATGTTTCCTATAGTGGGGGAGTCTAGGACCAGAGGACACAGATAGAGTGGATGTGGAGAGGATGTTTCCAGAGTGGGGGAGTCTAGGACCAGAGGACACAGATAGAGTGGATGTGGAGAGGATGTTTCCTATAGTGGGAGAGTCTAGGACCAGAGGACACAGATAGTGTGGATGTGGAGAGGATGTTTCCTATAGTGGGGGAGTCTAGGGCAAGAGGACACAGGTAGAGTGGATGTGGAGAGGATGTTTCCTATAGTGGGGGAGTCTAGGACGAGAGGGCACAGTTAGAGTGGATGTGGAGAGGATGTTTCCTATAGTGGGGGAGTCTAGGACTAGAGGACACAGATAGAGTGGATGTGGAGAGGATGTTTCCTATAGTGGGGGAGTCTCGGACCAGAGGACACAGATAGAGTGGATGTGGAGAGGATGTTTCCAGAGTGGGGGAGTCTAGGACCAGAGGACACAGATAGAGTGGATGTGGAGAGGATGTTTCCTATAGTGGGGGAGTCTAGGACCAGAGGGCACAGTTAGAGTGGATGTGGAGAGGATGTTTCCTATAGTGGGGGAGTCTAGGACCAGAGGACAGAGATAGAGTGGATGTGGAGAGGATGTTTCCAGAGTGGGGGAGTCTAGGACCAGAGGACACAGATAGAGTGGATGTGGAGAGGATGTTTCCTATAGTGGGGGAGTCTGGGACCAGAGGACACAGATAGAGTGGATGTGGAGAGGATGTTTCCAGAGTGGGGGAGTCTAGGACCAGAGGACACAGATAGAGTGGATGTGGAGAGGATGTTTCCTATAGTGGGAGAGTCTAGGACCAGAGGACACAGATAGAGTGGATGTGGAGAGGATGTTTCCTATAGTGGGGGAGTCTAGGACCAGAGGACACAGGTAGAGTGGATGTGGAGAGGATGTTTCCTATAGTGGGGGAGTCTAGGACGAGAGGGCACAGGTAGAGTGGATGTGGAGAGGATGTTTCCTACAGTGGGGGAGTCTAGGACCAGAGGACACAGATAGAGTGGATGTGGAGAGGATGTTTCCTATAGTGGGGGAGTCTACGACCAGAGGACACTGAGTGGATGTGGAGAGGATGTTTCCTATAGTGGGGGAGTCTAGGACCAGAGGACACAGATAGAGTGGATGTGGAGAGGATGTTTCCAGAGTGGGGGAGTCTAGGACCAGAGGACACAGATAGAGTGGATGTGGAGAGGATGTTTCCTATAGTGGGGGAGTCTAGGATCAGAGGACTCAGGTACAGTGGATGTGGAGAGGATGTTTCCTACAGTGGGGAGTCTAGGACCAGAGGACACAGATAGAGTGGATGTGGAGAGGATGTTTCCTATAGTGGGGGAGTCTAGGATCAGAGGACACAGGTAGAGTGGATGTGGAGAGTATGTTTCCTATAGTGGGGGAGTCTAGGACCAGAGGACACAGATAGAGTGGATGTGGAGAGGATGTTTCCTATAGTGGGGGAGTCTAGGACCAGAGGGCACAGATAGAGTGGATGTGGAGAGGATGTTTCCTATAGTGGGGGAGTCTAGGACCAGAGGACACAGGTAGAGTGGATGTGGAGAGGATGTTTCCTATAGTGGGGGAGTCTAGGACGAGAGGGCACAGTTAGAGTGGATGTGGAGAGGATGTTTCCTATAGTGGGGGAGTCTAGGACCAGAGGACACAGATAGAATGGATGTGGAGAGGATGTTTCCTATAGTGGGGGAGTCTAGGACCAGAGGACACAGGTAGAGTGGATGTGGAGAGGATGTTTCCTACAGTGGGGGAGTCTAGGACCAGAGGACACAGATAGAGTGGATGTGGAGAGGATGTTTCCTATAGTGGGGGAGTCTACGACCAGAGGACACGGAGTGGATGTGGAGAGGATGTTTCCTATAGTGGGGGAGTCTAGGACCAGAGGACACAGATAGAGTGGAAGTGGAGAGGATGTTTCCTATAGTGGGGGAGTCTCGGACCAGAGGACACAGATAGAGTGGATGTGGAGAGGATGTTTCCAGAGTGGGGGAGTCTAGGATCAGAGGACACAGATAGAGTGGATGTGGAGAGGATGTTTCCTATAGTGGGGGAGTCTAGGACCAGAGGGCACAGTTAGAGTGGATGTGGAGAGGATGGTTCCTATAGTGGGGGAGTCTAGGACCAGAGGACAGAGATAGAGTGGATGTGGAGAGGATGTTTCCAGAGTGGGGGAGTCTAGGACCAGAGGACACAGATAGAGTGGATGTGGAGAGGATGTTTCCTACAGTGGGGGAGTCTGGGACCAGAGGACACAGATAGAGTGGATGTGGAGAGGATGTTTCCAGAGTGGGGGAGTCTAGGACCAGAGGACACAGATAGAGTGGATGTGGAGAGGATGTTTCCTATAGTGGGAGAGTCTAGGACCAGAGGACACAGATAGAGTGGATGTGGAGAGGATGTTTCCTATAGTGGGGGAGTCTAGGACCAGAGGACACAGGTAGAGTGGATGTGGAGAGGATGTTTCCTATAGTGGGGGAGTCTAGGACGAGAGGGCACAGTTAGAGTGGATGTGGAGAGGATGTTTCCTATAGTGGGGGAGTCTAGGACCAGAGGACACAGATAGAGTGGATGTGGAGAGGTTGTTTCCTATAGTGGGGGAGTCTAGGACCAGAGGACACAGGTAGAGTGGATGTGGAGAGGATGTTTCCTACAGTGGGGGAGTCTAGGACCAGAGGACACAGATAGAGTGGATGTGGAGAGGATGTTTCCTATAGTGGGGGAGTCTACGACCAGAGGACACGGAGTGGATGTGGAGAGGATGTTTCCTATAGTGGGGGAGTCTAGGACCAGAGGACACAGATAGAGTGGATGTGGAGAGGATGTTTCCTATAGTGGGGGAGTCTCGGACCACAGATAGAGTGGATGTGGAGAGGATGTTTCCAGAGTGGGGGAGTCTAGGATCAGAGGACTCAGGTAGAGTGGATGTGGAGAGGATGTTTCCTACAGTGGGGAGTCTAGGACCAGAGGACACAGATAGAGTGGATGTGGAGAGGATGTTTCCTATAGTGGGGGAGTCTAGGATCAGAGGACACAGGTAGAGTGGATGTGGAGAGGATGTTTCCTATAGTGGGGGAGTCTAGGACCAGAGGACACAGATAGAGTGGATGTGGAGAGGATGTTTCCTATAGTGGGGGAGTCTAGGACCAGAGGGCACAGATAGAGTGGATGTGGAGAGGATGTTTCCTATAGTGGGGGAGTCTAGGATCAGAGGACACAGATAGAGTAGATGTGGAGAGGATGTTTCCTATAGTGAGGGAGTCTAGGACTAGTGGACACAGATAGAGTGGATGTGGAGAGGATGTTTCCTATAGTGGGGGAGTCTACGACCAGAGGACACGGAGTGGATGTGGAGAGGATGTTTCCTATAGTGGGGGAGTCTAGGACCAGAGGACACAGATAGAGTGGATGTGGAGAGGATGTTTCCTATAGTGGGGGAGTCTCGGACCAGAGGACACAGATAGAGTGGATGTGGAGAGGATGTTTCCTATAGTGGGGGAGTCTAGGATCAGAGGACACAGGTAGAGTGGATGTGGAGAGGATGTTTCCTATAGTGGGGGAGTCTAGGACCAGAGGACACAGATAGAGTGGATGTGGAGAGGATGTTTCCTATAGTGGGGGAGTCTAGGACCAGAGGGCACAGATAGAGTGGATGTGGAGAGGATGTTTCCTATAGTGGGGGAGTCTAGGATCAGAGGACACAGATAGAGTAGATGTGGAGAGGATGTTTCCTATAGTGAGGGAGTCTAGGACTAGTGGACACAGATAGAGTGGATGTGGAGAGGATGTTTCCTATAGTGGGGGAGTCTATGACCAGTGGACACAGATAGAGTGGATGTGGAGAGGATGTTTCCTATAGTGGGGGAGTCTATGACCAGAGGACACAGATAGAGTGGATGTGGAGAGGATGTTTCCTATAGTGGGGGAGTCTACGACCAGAGGACACGGAGTGGATGTGGAGAGGATGTTTCCTATAGTGGGGGAGTCTAGGACCAGAGGACACAGATAGGGTGGATGTGGAGAGGATGTTTCCTATAGTGGGGGAGTCTAGGACCAGAGGACACAGATAGAGTGGATGTGGAGAGGATGTTTCCAGAGTTGGGGAGTCTAGGACCAGAGGACACAGATAGAGTGGATGTGGAGAGGATGTTTCCTATAGTGGGGCAGTCTAGGACCAGAGGGCACAGTTAGAGTGGATGTGGAGAGGATGTTTCCTATAGTGGGGGAGTCTAGGACCAGAGGACACAGATAGAGTGGATGTGGAGAGGATGTTTCCAGAGTGGGGGAGTCTAGGACCAGAGGACACAGATAGAGTGGATGTGGAGAGGATGTTTCCTATAGTGGGGGAGTCTAGGATCAGAGGACTCAGGTAGAGTGGATGTGGAGAGGATGTTTCCTATAGTGGGGGAGTCTAGGATCACAGGTAGAGTGGATGTGGAGAGGATGTTTCCTATAGTGGGGGAGTCTAGGACCAGAGGACACAGATAGAGTGGATGTGGAGAGGATGTTTCCTATAGTGGGGGAGTCTAGGACCAGAGGGCACAGATAGAGTGGATGTGGAGAGGATGTTTCCTATAGTGGGAGAGTCTAGGACCGGAGGACAGAGATAGAGTGGATGTGGAGAGGATGTTTCCTATAGTGGGGGAGTCTAGTACCAGAGGACACAGATAGAGTGGATGTGGAGAGGATGTTTCCTATAGTGGGGGAGTGTAGGACCAGAGGACACAGATAGAGTGGATGTGGAGAGGATGTTTCCTATGGTGGGGGAGTCTAGGATCAGGGGACACAGTTAGAGTGGATGTGGAGAGGATGTTTCCTATAGTGGGGGAGTCTACGACCAGAGGACACAGATAGAGTGGATGTGGAGAGGATGTTTCCCATAGTGGCGGATTCTAGGACCAGAGGACACAGATGGAGTGGATGTGCAGAGGATGTTTCCTATGCTGGGGGAGTCTAGGACCAGAGGACACAGATAGAGTGGATGTGGAGAGGATGTTTCCTATAGTGGGGGAGTCTGGGACCAGAGAACACAGATAAAGTGGATGTGCAGAGGATGTTTCCTATAGTGGGGGAGTCTAGGACCAGAGGACACAGATAGAGTGGATGTGGAGAGGATGTTTCCTATAGTGGGGGAGTCTAGTACCAGAGGACACAGATAGAGTGGATGTGGAGAGGATGTTTCCTATAGTGGGGGAGTGTAGGACCAGAGGACACAGTTAGAGTGGATGTGGAGAGGATGTTTCCCGAGTGGGGGAGTCTAGGACCAGAGGACACAGATAGAGTGGATGTGGAGAGGATGTTTCCTATAGTGGGGGAGTCTAGGACCAGAGGGCACAGTTAGAGTGGATGTGGAGAGGATGTTTCCTATAGTGGGGGAGTCTTGGACCAGAGGACACAGAGAGAGTGGATGTGGAGAGGATGTTTCCTATTGTGGGGGAGTCTAGGACCAGAGGGCACAGATAGAGTGGATGTGGAGAGGATGTTTCCTATAGTGTGGGAGTCTAGGACCACAGATATAGTGGATGTGGAGAGGATGTTTCCTATAGTGAGGGAGTCTAGGACCAGAGGACACAGATAGAGTGGATGTGGAGAGGATGTTTCCTATAGTGGGGGAGTCTCAGACCAGAGGACACAGATAGAGTGGATGTGGAGAGGATGTTTCCTATAGTGGGGGAGTCTCAGACCAGAGGACACAGATAGAGTGGATGTGGAGAGGATGTTTCCTATAGTGGGGGAGTCTAGGATCAGAGGACACAGGTAGAGTGGATGTGGAGAGGATGTTTCCTATAGTGGGGGAGTCTAGGATCAGAGGACTCAGGTAGAGTGGATGTGGAGAGGATGTTTCCTATAGTGGGGGAGTCTAGGATCACAGGTAGAGTGGATGTGGAGAGGATGTTTCCTATAGTGGGGGAGTCTAGGACCAGAGGACACAGATAGAGTGGATGTGGAGAGGATGTTTCCTATAGTGGGGGAGTCTAGGACCAGAGGGCACAGATAGAGTGGATGTGGAGAGGATGTTTCCTATAGTGGGAGAGTCTAGGACCGGAGGACAGAGATAGAGTGGATGTGGAGAGGATGTTTCCTATAGTGGGGGAGTCTAGTACCAGAGGACACAGATAGAGTGGATGTGGAGAGGATGTTTCCTATAGTGGGGGAGTGTAGGACCAGAGGACACAGATAGAGTGGATGTGGAGAGGATGTTTCCTATGGTGGGGGAGTCTAGGATCAGGGGACACAGTTAGAGTGGATGTGGAGAGGATGTTTCCTATAGTGGGGGAGTCTACGACCAGAGGACACAGATAGAGTGGATGTGGAGAGGATGTTTCCCATAGTGGCGGATTCTAGGACCAGAGGACACAGATGGAGTGGATGTGCAGAGGATGTTTCCTATGCTGGGGGAGTCTAGGACCAGAGGACACAGATAGAGTGGATGTGGAGAGGATGTTTCCTATAGTGGGGGAGTCTGGGACCAGAGAACACAGATAAAGTGGATGTGCAGAGGATGTTTCCTATAGTGGGGGAGTCTAGGACCAGAGGACACAGATAGAGTGGATGTGGAGAGGATGTTTCCTATAGTGGGGGAGTCTAGTACCAGAGGACACAGATAGAGTGGATGTGGAGAGGATGTTTCCTATAGTGGGGGAGTGTAGGACCAGAGGACACAGTTAGAGTGGATGTGGAGAGGATGTTTCCCGAGTGGGGGAGTCTAGGACCAGAGGACACAGATAGAGTGGATGTGGAGAGGATGTTTCCTATAGTGGGGGAGTCTAGGACCAGAGGGCACAGTTAGAGTGGATGTGGAGAGGATGTTTCCTATAGTGGGGGAGTCTTGGACCAGAGGACACAGAGAGAGTGGATGTGGAGAGGATGTTTCCTATTGTGGGGGAGTCTAGGACCAGAGGGCACAGATAGAGTGGATGTGGAGAGGATGTTTCCTATAGTGTGGGAGTCTAGGACCACAGATATAGTGGATGTGGAGAGGATGTTTCCTATAGTGAGGGAGTCTAGGACCAGAGGACACAGATAGAGTGGATGTGGAGAGGATGTTTCCTATAGTGGGGGAGTCTCAGACCAGAGGACACAGATAGAGTGGATGTGGAGAGGATGTTTCCTATAGTGGGGGAGTCTCAGACCAGAGGACACAGATAGAGTGGATGTGGAGAGGATGTTTCCTATAGTGGGGGAGTCTAGGATCAGAGGACACAGGTAGAGTGGATGTGGAGAGGATGTTTCCTATAGTGGGGGAGTCTAGGACCAGAGGACACAGATAGAGTGGATGTGGAGAGGATGTTTCCTATAGTGGGGGAGTCTAGGACCAGAGGGCACAGATAGAGTGGATGTGGAGAGGATGTTTCCTATAGTGGGGGAGTCTAGGATCAGAGGACACAGATAGAGTAGATGTGGAGAGGATGTTTCCTATAGTGAGGGAGTCTAGGACTAGTGGACACAGATAGAGTGGATGTGGAGAGGATGTTTCCTATAGTGGGGGAGTCTATGACCAGTGGACACAGATAGAGTGGAAGTGGAGAGGATGTTTCCTATAGTGGGGGAGTCTCGGACCAGAGGACACAGATAGAGTGGATGTGGAGAGGATGTTTCCAGAGTGGGGGAGTCTAGGATCAGAGGACACAGATAGAGTGGATGTGGAGAGGATGTTTCCTATAGTGGGGGAGTCTAGGACCAGAGGGCACAGTTAGAGTGGATGTGGAGAGGATGGTTCCTATAGTGGGGGAGTCTAGGACCAGAGGACAGAGATAGAGTGGATGTGGAGAGGATGTTTCCAGAGTGGGGGAGTCTAGGACCAGAGGACACAGATAGAGTGGATGTGGAGAGGATGTTTCCTACAGTGGGGGAGTCTGGGACCAGAGGACACAGATAGAGTGGATGTGGAGAGGATGTTTCCAGAGTGGGGGAGTCTAGGACCAGAGGACACAGATAGAGTGGATGTGGAGAGGATGTTTCCTATAGTGGGAGAGTCTAGGACCAGAGGACACAGATAGAGTGGATGTGGAGAGGATGTTTCCTATAGTGGGGGAGTCTAGGACCAGAGGACACAGGTAGAGTGGATGTGGAGAGGATGTTTCCTATAGTGGGGGAGTCTAGGACGAGAGGGCACAGTTAGAGTGGATGTGGAGAGGATGTTTCCTATAGTGGGGGAGTCTAGGACCAGAGGACACAGATAGAGTGGATGTGGAGAGGTTGTTTCCTATAGTGGGGGAGTCTAGGACCAGAGGACACAGGTAGAGTGGATGTGGAGAGGATGTTTCCTACAGTGGGGGAGTCTAGGACCAGAGGACACAGATAGAGTGGATGTGGAGAGGATGTTTCCTATAGTGGGGGAGTCTACGACCAGAGGACACGGAGTGGATGTGGAGAGGATGTTTCCTATAGTGGGGGAGTCTAGGACCAGAGGACACAGATAGAGTGGATGTGGAGAGGATGTTTCCTATAGTGGGGGAGTCTCGGACCACAGATAGAGTGGATGTGGAGAGGATGTTTCCAGAGTGGGGGAGTCTAGGATCAGAGGACTCAGGTAGAGTGGATGTGGAGAGGATGTTTCCTACAGTGGGGAGTCTAGGACCAGAGGACACAGATAGAGTGGATGTGGAGAGGATGTTTCCTATAGTGGGGGAGTCTAGGATCAGAGGACACAGGTAGAGTGGATGTGGAGAGGATGTTTCCTATAGTGGGGGAGTCTAGGACCAGAGGACACAGATAGAGTGGATGTGGAGAGGATGTTTCCTATAGTGGGGGAGTCTAGGACCAGAGGGCACAGATAGAGTGGATGTGGAGAGGATGTTTCCTATAGTGGGGGAGTCTAGGATCAGAGGACACAGATAGAGTAGATGTGGAGAGGATGTTTCCTATAGTGAGGGAGTCTAGGACTAGTGGACACAGATAGAGTGGATGTGGAGAGGATGTTTCCTATAGTGGGGGAGTCTACGACCAGAGGACACGGAGTGGATGTGGAGAGGATGTTTCCTATAGTGGGGGAGTCTAGGACCAGAGGACACAGATAGAGTGGATGTGGAGAGGATGTTTCCTATAGTGGGGGAGTCTCGGACCAGAGGACACAGATAGAGTGGATGTGGAGAGGATGTTTCCTATAGTGGGGGAGTCTAGGATCAGAGGACACAGGTAGAGTGGATGTGGAGAGGATGTTTCCTATAGTGGGGGAGTCTAGGACCAGAGGACACAGATAGAGTGGATGTGGAGAGGATGTTTCCTATAGTGGGGGAGTCTAGGACCAGAGGGCACAGATAGAGTGGATGTGGAGAGGATGTTTCCTATAGTGGGGGAGTCTAGGATCAGAGGACACAGATAGAGTAGATGTGGAGAGGATGTTTCCTATAGTGAGGGAGTCTAGGACTAGTGGACACAGATAGAGTGGATGTGGAGAGGATGTTTCCTATAGTGGGGGAGTCTATGACCAGTGGACACAGATAGAGTGGATGTGGAGAGGATGTTTCCTATAGTGGGGGAGTCTATGACCAGAGGACACAGATAGAGTGGATGTGGAGAGGATGTTTCCTATAGTGGGGGAGTCTACGACCAGAGGACACGGAGTGGATGTGGAGAGGATGTTTCCTATAGTGGGGGAGTCTAGGACCAGAGGACACAGATAGGGTGGATGTGGAGAGGATGTTTCCTATAGTGGGGGAGTCTAGGACCAGAGGACACAGATAGAGTGGATGTGGAGAGGATGTTTCCAGAGTTGGGGAGTCTAGGACCAGAGGACACAGATAGAGTGGATGTGGAGAGGATGTTTCCTATAGTGGGGCAGTCTAGGACCAGAGGGCACAGTTAGAGTGGATGTGGAGAGGATGTTTCCTATAGTGGGGGAGTCTAGGACCAGAGGACACAGATAGAGTGGATGTGGAGAGGATGTTTCCAGAGTGGGGGAGTCTAGGACCAGAGGACACAGATAGAGTGGATGTGGAGAGGATGTTTCCTATAGTGGGGGAGTCTAGGATCAGAGGACTCAGGTAGAGTGGATGTGGAGAGGATGTTTCCTATAGTGGGGGAGTCTAGGATCACAGGTAGAGTGGATGTGGAGAGGATGTTTCCTATAGTGGGGGAGTCTAGGACCAGAGGACACAGATAGAGTGGATGTGGAGAGGATGTTTCCTATAGTGGGGGAGTCTAGGACCAGAGGGCACAGATAGAGTGGATGTGGAGAGGATGTTTCCTATAGTGGGAGAGTCTAGGACCGGAGGACAGAGATAGAGTGGATGTGGAGAGGATGTTTCCTATAGTGGGGGAGTCTAGTACCAGAGGACACAGATAGAGTGGATGTGGAGAGGATGTTTCCTATAGTGGGGGAGTGTAGGACCAGAGGACACAGATAGAGTGGATGTGGAGAGGATGTTTCCTATGGTGGGGGAGTCTAGGATCAGGGGACACAGTTAGAGTGGATGTGGAGAGGATGTTTCCTATAGTGGGGGAGTCTACGACCAGAGGACACAGATAGAGTGGATGTGGAGAGGATGTTTCCCATAGTGGCGGATTCTAGGACCAGAGGACACAGATGGAGTGGATGTGCAGAGGATGTTTCCTATGCTGGGGGAGTCTAGGACCAGAGGACACAGATAGAGTGGATGTGGAGAGGATGTTTCCTATAGTGGGGGAGTCTGGGACCAGAGAACACAGATAAAGTGGATGTGCAGAGGATGTTTCCTATAGTGGGGGAGTCTAGGACCAGAGGACACAGATAGAGTGGATGTGGAGAGGATGTTTCCTATAGTGGGGGAGTCTAGTACCAGAGGACACAGATAGAGTGGATGTGGAGAGGATGTTTCCTATAGTGGGGGAGTGTAGGACCAGAGGACACAGTTAGAGTGGATGTGGAGAGGATGTTTCCCGAGTGGGGGAGTCTAGGACCAGAGGACACAGATAGAGTGGATGTGGAGAGGATGTTTCCTATAGTGGGGGAGTCTAGGACCAGAGGGCACAGTTAGAGTGGATGTGGAGAGGATGTTTCCTATAGTGGGGGAGTCTTGGACCAGAGGACACAGAGAGAGTGGATGTGGAGAGGATGTTTCCTATTGTGGGGGAGTCTAGGACCAGAGGGCACAGATAGAGTGGATGTGGAGAGGATGTTTCCTATAGTGTGGGAGTCTAGGACCACAGATATAGTGGATGTGGAGAGGATGTTTCCTATAGTGAGGGAGTCTAGGACCAGAGGACACAGATAGAGTGGATGTGGAGAGGATGTTTCCTATAGTGGGGGAGTCTCAGACCAGAGGACACAGATAGAGTGGATGTGGAGAGGATGTTTCCTATAGTGGGGGAGTCTCAGACCAGAGGACACAGATAGAGTGGATGTGGAGAGGATGTTTCCTATAGTGGGGGAGTCTAGGATCAGAGGACACAGGTAGAGTGGATGTGGAGAGGATGTTTCCTATAGTGGGGGAGTCTAGGACCAGAGGACACAGATAGAGTGGATGTGGAGAGGATGTTTCCTATAGTGGGGGAGTCTAGGACCAGAGGGCACAGATAGAGTGGATGTGGAGAGGATGTTTCCTATAGTGGGGGAGTCTAGGATCAGAGGACACAGATAGAGTAGATGTGGAGAGGATGTTTCCTATAGTGAGGGAGTCTAGGACTAGTGGACACAGATAGAGTGGATGTGGAGAGGATGTTTCCTATAGTGGGGGAGTCTATGACCAGTGGACACAGATAGAGTGGATGTGGAGAGGATGTTTCCTATAGTGGGGGAGTCTACGACCAGAGGACACGGAGTGGATGTGGAGAGGATGTTTCCTATAGTGGGGGAGTCTAGGACCAGAGGACACAGATAGAATGGATGTGGAGAGGATGTTTCCTATAGTGGGGGAGTCTAGGACCAGAGGACACAGGTAGAGTGGATGTGGAGAGGATGTTTCCTATAGTGGGGGAGTCTACGACCAGAGGACACGGAGTGGATGTGGAGAGGATGTTTCCTATAGTGGGGGAGTCTAGGACCAGAGGACACAGATAGAGTGGATGTGGAGAGGATGTTTCCTATAGTGGGGGAGTCTCGGACCAGAGGACACAGATAGAGTGGATGTGGAGAGGATGTTTCCTATAGTGGGGGAGTCTAGGATCAGAGGACACAGGTAGAGTGGATGTGGAGAGGATGTTTCCTATAGTGGGGGAGTCTAGGACCAGAGGACACAGATAGAGTGGATGTGGAGAGGATGTTTCCTATAGTGGGGGAGTCTAGGACCAGAGGGCACAGATAGAGTGGATGTGGAGAGGATGTTTCCTAAAGTGGGGGAGTCTAGGATCAGAGGACACAGATAGAGTAGATGTGGAGAGGATGTTTCCTATAGTGAGGGAGTCTAGGACTAGTGGACACAGATAGAGTGGATGTGGAGAGGATGTTTCCTATAGTGGGCGAGTCTATGACCAGTGGACACAGATAGAGTGGATGTGGAGAGGATGTTTCCTATAGTGGGGGAGTCTATGACCAGAGGACACAGATAGAGTGGATGTGGAGAGGATGTTTCCTATAGTGGGGGAGTCTACGACCAGAGGACACGGAGTGGATGTGGAGAGGATGTTTCCTATAGTGGGGGAGTCTAGGACCAGAGGACACAGATAGGGTGGATGTGGAGAGGATGTTTCCTATAGTGGGGGAGTCTAGGACCAGAGGACACAGATAGAGTGGATGTGGAGAGGATGTTTCCAGAGTTGGGGAGTCTAGGACCAGAGGACACAGATAGAGTGGATGTGGAGAGGATGTTTCCTATAGTGGGGCAGTCTAGGACCAGAGGGCACAGTTAGAGTGGATGTGGAGAGGATGTTTCCTATAGTGGGGGAGTCTAGGACCAGAGGACACAGATAGAGTGGATGTGGAGAGGATGTTTCCAGAGTGGGGGAGTCTAGGACCAGAGGACACAGATAGAGTGGATGTGGAGAGGATGTTTCCTATAGTGGGGGAGTCTAGGATCAGAGGACTCAGGTAGAGTGGATGTGGAGAGGATGTTTCCTATAGTGGGGGAGTCTAGGATCACAGGTAGAGTGGATGTGGAGAGGATGTTTCCTATAGTGGGGGAGTCTAGGACCAGAGGACACAGATAGAGTGGATGTGGAGAGGATGTTTCCTATAGTGGGGGAGTCTAGGACCAGAGGGCACAGATAGAGTGGATGTGGAGAGGATGTTTCCTATAGTGGGAGAGTCTAGGACCGGAGGACAGAGATAGAGTGGATGTGGAGAGGATGTTTCCTATAGTGGGGGAGTCTAGTACCAGAGGACACAGATAGAGTGGATGTGGAGAGGATGTTTCCTATAGTGGGGGAGTGTAGGACCAGAGGACACAGATAGAGTGGATGTGGAGAGGATGTTTCCTATGGTGGGGGAGTCTAGGATCAGGGGACACAGTTAGAGTGGATGTGGAGAGGATGTTTCCTATAGTGGGGGAGTCTAGGACCAGAGGACACAGATAGAGTGGATGTGGAGAGGATGTTTCCCATAGTGGCGGATTCTAGGACCAGAGGACACAGATGGAGTGGATGTGCAGAGGATGTTTCCTATGCTGGGGGAGTCTAGGACCAGAGGACACAGATAGAGTGGATGTGGAGAGGATGTTTCCTATAGTGGGGGAGTCTGGGACCAGAGAACACAGATAAAGTGGATGTGCAGAGGATGTTTCCTATAGTGGGGGAGTCTAGGACCAGAGGACACAGATAGAGTGGATGTGGAGAGGATGTTTCCTATAGTGGGGGAGTCTAGTACCAGAGGACACAGATAGAGTGGATGTGGAGAGGATGTTTCCTATAGTGGGGGAGTGTAGGACCAGAGGACACAGTTAGAGTGGATGTGGAGAGGATGTTTCCCGAGTGGGGGAGTCTAGGACCAGAGGACACAGATAGAGTGGATGTGGAGAGGATGTTTCCTATAGTGGGGGAGTCTAGGACCAGAGGGCACAGTTAGAGTGGATGTGGAGAGGATGTTTCCTATAGTGGGGGAGTCTTGGACCAGAGGACACAGAGAGAGTGGATGTGGAGAGGATGTTTCCTATTGTGGGGGAGTCTAGGACCAGAGGGCACAGATAGAGTGGATGTGGAGAGGATGTTTCCTATAGTGTGGGAGTCTAGGACCACAGATATAGTGGATGTGGAGAGGATGTTTCCTATAGTGAGGGAGTCTAGGACCAGAGGACACAGATAGAGTGGATGTGGAGAGGATGTTTCCTATAGTGGGGGAGTCTCAGACCAGAGGACACAGATAGAGTGGATGTGGAGAGGATGTTTCCTATAGTGGGGGAGTCTCAGACCAGAGGACACAGATAGAGTGGATGTGGAGAGGATGTTTCCTATAGTGGGGGAGTCTAGGATCAGAGGACACAGGTAGAGTGGATGTGGAGAGGATGTTTCCTATAGTGGGGGAGTCTAGGACCAGAGGACACAGATAGAGTGGATGTGGAGAGGATGTTTCCTATAGTGGGGGAGTCTAGGACCAGAGGGCACAGATAGAGTGGATGTGGAGAGGATGTTTCCTATAGTGGGGGAGTCTAGGATCAGAGGACACAGATAGAGTAGATGTGGAGAGGATGTTTCCTATAGTGAGGGAGTCTAGGACTAGTGGACACAGATAGAGTGGATGTGGAGAGGATGTTTCCTATAGTGGGGGAGTCTATGACCAGTGGACACAGATAGAGTGGATGTGGAGAGGATGTTTCCTATAGTGGGGGAGTCTATGACCAGAGGACACAGATAGAGTTGATGTGGAGAGGATGTTTCCTATAGTGGGGGAGTCTACGACCAGAGGACACGGAGTGGATGTGGAGAGGATGTTTCCTATAGTGGGGGAGTCTAGGACCAGAGGACACAGATAGGGTGGATGTGGAGAGGATGTTTCCTATAGTGGGGGAGTCTAGGACCAGAGGACACAGATAGAGTGGATGTGGAGAGGATGTTTCCAGAGTTGGGGAGTCTAGGACCAGAGGACACAGATAGAGTGGATGTGGAGAGGATGTTTCCTATAGTGGGGCAGTCTAGGACCAGAGGGCACAGTTAGAGTGGATGTGGAGAGGATGTTTCCTATAGTGGGGGAGTCTAGGACCAGAGGACACAGATAGAGTGGATGTGGAGAGGATGTTTCCAGAGTGGGGGAGTCTAGGACCAGAGGACACAGATAGAGTGGATGTGGAGAGGATGTTTCCTATAGTGGGGGAGTCTAGGATCAGAGGACTCAGGTAGAGTGGATGTGGAGAGGATGTTTCCTATAGTGGGGGAGTCTAGGATCACAGGTAGAGTGGATGTGGAGAGGATGTTTCCTATAGTGGGGGAGTCTAGGACCAGAGGACACAGATAGAGTGGATGTGGAGAGGATGTTTCCTATAGTGGGGGAGTCTAGGACCAGAGGGCACAGATAGAGTGGATGTGGAGAGGATGTTTCCTATAGTGGGAGAGTCTAGGACCGGAGGACAGAAATAGAGTGGATGTGGAGAGGATGTTTCCTATAGTGGGGGAGTCTAGTACCAGAGGACACAGATAGAGTGGATGTGGAGAGCATGTTTCCTATAGTGGGGGAGTGTAGGACCAGAGGACACAGATAGAGTGGATGTGGAGAGGATGTTTCCTATGGTGGGGGAGTCTAGGATCAGGGGACACAGTTAGAGTGGATGTGGAGAGGATGTTTCCTATAGTGGGGGAGTCTAGGACCAGAGGACACAGATAGAGTGGATGTGGAGAGGATGTTTCCCATAGTGGCGGATTCTAGGACCAGAGGACACAGATGGAGTGGATGTGCAGAGGATGTTTCCTATGCTGGGGGAGTCTAGGACCAGAGGACACAGATAGAGTGGATGTGGAGAGGATGTTTCCTATAGTGGGGGAGTCTGGGACCAGAGAACTCAGATAAAGTGGATGTGCAGAGGATGTTTCCTATAGTGGGGGAGTCTAGGACCAGAGGACACAGATAGAGTGGATGTGGAGAGGATGTTTCCTATAGTGGGGGAGTCTAGTACCAGAGGACACAGATAGAGTGGATGTGGAGAGGATGTTTCCTATAGTGGGGGAGTGTAGGACCAGAGGACACAGTTAGAGTGGATGTGGAGAGGATGTTTCCCGAGTGGGGGAGTCTAGGACCAGAGGACACAGATAGAGTGGATGTGGAGAGGATGTTTCCTATAGTGGGGGAGTCTAGGACCAGAGGGCACAGTTAGAGTGGATGTGGAGAGGATGTTTCCTATAGTGGGGGAGTCTTGGACCAGAGGACACAGAGAGAGTGGATGTGGAGAGGATGTTTCCTATTGTGGGGGAGTCTAGGACCAGAGGGCACAGATAGAGTGGATGTGGAGAGGATGTTTCCTATAGTGTGGGAGTCTAGGACCACAGATATAGTGGATGTGGAGAGGATGTTTCCTATAGTGAGGGAGTCTAGGACCAGAGGACACAGATAGAGTGGATGTGGAGAGGATGTTTCCTATAGTGGGGGAGTCTCAGACCAGAGGACACAGATAGAGTGGATGTGGAGAGGATGTTTCCTATAGTGGGGGAGTCTCAGACCAGAGGACACAGATAGAGTGGATGTGGGGAGGATGTTTCCTATAGTGAGGGAGTCTAGGACCAGTGGACACAGATAGAGTGGATGTGGAGAGGATGTTTCCTATAGTGGGGGATTCTATGACCAGAGGACACAGATAGAGTAGATGTGGAGAGGATGTTTCCTATTGTGAGGGAGTCTAGGACCAGAGGACACAGATAGCGTGGATGTGGAGAGGATGTTTCCTATGCTGGGGGAGTCTAGGACCAGAGGACACAGATAGAGTGGATGTGGAGAGGATGTTTCCTATAGTGGGGGAGTCCACGACTAGAGGACACGGAGTGGATGTGGAGAGGATGTTTCCTATAGTGGGGGAGTCTAGGACCAGAGGACACAGATAGAGTGGAAGTGGAGAGGATGTTTCCTATAGTGGGGGAGTCTCGGACCAGAGGACACAGATAGAGTGGATGTGGAGAGGATGTTTCCAGAGTGGGGGAGTCTAGGATCAGAGGACTCAGGTAGAGTGGATGTGGAGAGGATGTTTCCTACAGTGGGGAGTCTAGGACCAGAGGGCACAGAGAGAGTGGATGTGGAGAGGATGTTTCCTATAGTGGGGGAGTCTAGGATCAGAGGACACAGGTAGAGTGGATGTGGAGAGGATGTTTCCTATAGTGGGGGAGTCTAGGACCAGAGGACACAGATAGAGTGGATGTGGAGAGGATGTTTCCTATAGTGGGGGAGTCTAGGACCAGAGGGCACAGATAGAGTGGATGTGGAGAGGATGTTTCCTATAGTGGGGGAGTCTAGGATCAGAGGACACAGATAGAGTAGATGTGGAGAGGATGTTTCCTATAGTGAGGGAGTCTAGGACTAGTGGACACAGATACAGTGGATGTGGAGAGGATGTTTCCTATAGTGGGGGAGTCTATGACCAGAGGACACAGATAGAGTGGATGTGGAGAGGATGTTTCCTATAGTGGGGGAGTCTATGACCAGAGGACACAGATAGAGTGGATGTGGAGAGGATGTTTCCTATAGTGGGGGAGTCTACGACCAGAGGACACGGAGTGGATGTGGAGAGGATGTTTCCTATAGTGGGGGAGTCTAGGACCAGAGGACACAGATAGGGTGGATGTGGAGAGGATGTTTCCTATAGTGGGGGAGTCTAGGACCAGAGGACACAGATAGAGTGGATGTGGAGAGGATGTTTCCAGAGTTGGGGAGTCTAGGACCAGAGGACACAGATAGAGTGGATGTGGAGAGGATGTTTCCTATAGTGGGGCAGTCTAGGACCAGAGGGCACAGTTAGAGTGGATGTGGAGAGGATGTTTCCTATAGTGGGGGAGTCTAGGACCAGAGGACACAGATAGAGTGGATGTGGAGAGGATGTTTCCAGAGTGGGGGAGTCTAGGACCAGAGGACACAGATAGAGTGGATGTGGAGAGGATGTTTCCTATAGTGGGGGAGTCTAGGATCAGAGGACTCAGGTAGAGTGGATGTGGAGAGGATGTTTCCTATAGTGGGGGAGTCTAGGATCACAGGTAGAGTGGATGTGGAGAGGATGTTTCCTATAGTGGGGGCGTCTAGTACCAGAGGACACAGATAGAGTGGATGTGGAGAGGATGTTTCCTATAGTGGGGGAGTGCAGGACCAGAGGACACAGATAGAGTGGATGTGGAGAGGATGTTTCCTATGGTGGGGGAGTCTAGGATCAGGGGACACAGTTAGAGTGGATGTGGAGAGGATGTTTCCTATAGTGGGGGAGTCTAGGACCAGAGGACACAGATAGAGTGGATGTGGAGAGGATGTTTCCCATAGTGGCGGATTCTAGGACCAGAGGACACAGATGGAGTGGATGTGCAGAGGATGTTTCCTATGCTGGGGGAGTCTAGGACCAGAGGACACAGATAGAGTGGATGTGGAGAGGATGTTTCCTATAGTGGGGGAGTCTGGGACCAGAGAACACAGATAAAGTGGATGTGCAGAGGATGTTTCCTATAGTGGGGGAGTCTAGGACCAGAGGACACAGATAGAGTGGATGTGGAGAGGATATTTCCTATAGTGGGGGAGTCTAGTACCAGAGGACACAGATAGAGTGGATGTGGAGAGGATGTTTCCTACAGTGGGGGAGTGTAGGACCAGAGGACACAGTTAGAGTGGATGTGGAGAGGATGTTTCCAGAGTGGGGGAGTCTAGGACCAGAGGACACAGATAGAGTGGATGTGGAGAGGATGTTTCCTATAGTGGGGGAGTCTAGGACCAGAGGGCACAGTTAGAGTGGATGTGGAGAGGATGTTTCCTATAGTGGGGGAGTCTTGGACCAGAGGACACAGAGAGAGTGGATGTGGAGAGGATGTTTCCTATTGTGGGGGAGTCTAGGACCAGAGGGCACAGATAGAGTGGATGTGGAGAGGATGTTTCCTATAGTGGGGGAGTCTAGGACCACAGATATAGTGGATGTGGAGAGGATGTTTCCTATAGTGAGGGAGTCTAGGACCAGAGGACACAGATAGAGTGGATGTGGAGAGGATGTTTCCTATAGTGGGGGAGTCTCAGACCAGAGGACACAGATAGAGTGGATGTGGAGAGGATGTTTCCTATAGTGGGGGAGTCTCAGACCAGAGGACACAGATAGAGTGGATGTGGGGAGGATGTTTCCTATAGTGAGGGAGTCTAGGACCAGTGGACACAGATAGAGTGGATGTGGAGAGGATGTTTCCTATAGTGGGGGATTCTATGACCAGAGGACACAGATAGAGTAGATGTGGAGAGGATGTTTCCTATTGTGAGGGAGTCTAGGACCAGAGGACACAGATAGCGTGGATGTGGAGAGGATGTTTCCTATGCTGGGGGAGTCTAGGACCAGAGGACACAGATAGAGTGGATGTGGAGAGGATGTTTCCTATAGTGGGGGAGTCTATGACCAGAGGACACAGATAGAGTGGATGTGGAGAGGATGTTTCCTATAGTGGGGGAGTCTAGGATCAGAGGACTCAGGTAGAGTGGATGTGGAGAGGATGTTTCCTACAGTGGGGAGTCTAGGACCAGAGGACACAGATAGAGTGGATGTGGAGAGGATGTTTCCTATAATGGAGGAGTTTAGGATCAGAGAACACAGGTAGAGTGGATGTGGAGAGGATGTTTCCTATAGTGGGGGAGACTAGGACCAGAAGACACAGATAGAGTGGATGTGGAGAGGATGTTTCCTATAGTGGGAGAGTCTAGGACCGGAGGACAGAGATAGAGTGGATGTGGAGAGGATGTTTCCTATAGTGGAGGAGTCTAGGACCAGAGGACACAGATAGAGTGGATGTGGAAAGGATGTTTCCTATAGTGGGGGAGTCTAGGACCAGAGGACACAGATAGAGTGGATGTGGAGAGGATGATTCCTATAGTGGGGGAGTCTAGGACCAGAGGACACAGATAGAGTGGATGTGGAGAGGATGTTTCCTATGGTGGGGGAGTCTAGGATCAGGGGACACAGTTAGAGTGGATGTGGAGAGGATGTTTCCTATAGTGGGGGAGTCTAGGACCAGAGGACACAGATAGAGTGGATGTGGAGAGGCTGTTTCCCATAGCGGCGGATTCTAGGACCAGAGGACACAGATGGAGTGGATGTGGAGAGGATGTTTCCTATAGTGGGGGAGTCTAGGACCAGAGGACACAGATAGAGTGGATGTGGAGAGGATGATTTCTATAGTGGGGGAGTCTAGGACCAGAGGACACAGATAGAGTGGATGTGGAGAGGATGTTTCCTATGATGGGGGAGTCTAGGATCAGGGGACACAGTTAGAGTGGATGTGGAGAGGATGTTTCCTATAGTGGGGGAGTCTAGGACCAGAGGACACAGATAGAGTGGATGTGGAGAGGCTGTTTCCCATAGTGGCGGATTCTAGGACCAGAGGACACAGATGGAGTGGATGTGGAGAGGATGTTTCCTATAGTGAGGGAGTCTAGGACGAGTGGACCCAGATAGAGTGGATGTGGAGAGGATGTTTCCTATAGTGGCTGAGTCTATGACCAGAGGCCACAGATAGAGTGGATGTGGAGAGGATGTTTCCTATAGTGGGGGAGTCTCTGACCAGAGGACACAGATAGAGTGGATGTGGAGAGGATGTTTCCTATAGTGGGGGAGTCTAGGATCAGAGGACACAGATAGAGTGGATCTGGAGAGGATGTTTCCTATAGTGAGGGAGTCTAGGACCAGTGGACACAGATAGAGTGGATGTGGAGAGGATGTTTCCTATAGTGGGGGAGTCTATGACCAGAGGACACAGATAGAGTAGATGTGGAGAGGATGTTTCCTATAGTGAGGGAGTCTAGGACCAGAGGACACAGATAGCGTGTATGTGGACAGGATGTTTCCCATAGTGGCGGATTCTAGGACCAGAGGACACAGATGGAGTGGATGTGCAGAGGATGTTTCCTATAGTGGGGGAGTCTAGGACCAGAGGACACAGATAGAGTGGATGTGGAGAGGATGTTTCCTATAGTGGGGGAGTCTAGGATCAGAGGACACAGGTAGAGTGGATGTGGAGAGGATGTTTCCTATAGTCGGGGAGTCTAGGACCAGAGGACACAGATAGAGTGGATGTGGAGAGGATGTTTCCTATAGTGGGGGAGTCTAGGACCAGAGGGCACAGTTAGAGTGGATTTGGAGAGGATGTTTCCTATAGAGGGAGTGTCTAGGACCAGAGGACACAGATAGAGTGGATGTGGAGAGGATGTTTCCTATAGTGGGGGAGTCTAGGATCAGAGGACTCAGGTAGAGTGGATGTGGAGAGGATGTTTCCTACAGTGGGGAGTCCAGGACCAGAGGACACAGATAGAGTGGATGTGGAGAGGATGTTTCCTATAGTGGGGGAGTCTAGGATCAGAGAACACAGGTAGAGTGGATGTGGAGAGGATGTTTCCTATAGTGGGGGAGACTAGGACCAGAGGACACAGATAGAGTGGATGTGGAGAGGATGTTTCCTATAGTGGGAGAGTCTAGGACCGGAGGACAGAGATAGAGTGGATGTGGAGAGGATGTTTCCTATAGTGGAGGAGTCTAGGACCAGAGGACACAGATAGAGTGGATGTGGAGAGGATGTTTCCTATAGTGGGGGAGTCTAGGACCAGAGGACACAGATAGAGTGGATGTGGAGAGGATGATTCCTATAGTGGGGGAGTCTAGGACCAGAGGACACAGATAGAGTGGATGTGGAGAGGATGTTTCCTATGGTGGGGGAGTCTAGGATCAGGGGACACAGTTAGAGTGGATGTGGAGAGGATGTTTCCTATAGTGGGGGAGTCTAGGACCAGAGGACACAGATAGAGTGGATGTGGAGAGGCTGTTTCCCATAGCGGCGGATTCTAGGACCAGAGGACACAGATGGAGTGGATGTGGAGAGGATGTTTCCTAGATTGGGGGAGTCTAGGACCAGAGGACACAGATAGAGTGGATGTGGAGAGGATGATTCCTATAGTGGGGGAGTCTAGGACCAGAGGACACAGATAGAGTGGATGTGGAGAGGATGTTTCCTATGATGGGGGAGTCTAGGATCAGGGGACACAGTTAGAGTGGATGTGGAGAGGATGTTTCCTATAGTGGGGGAGTCTAGGACCAGAGGACACAGATAGAGTGGATGTGGAGAGGCTGTTTCCCATAGTGGCGGATTCTAGGACCAGAGGACACAGATGGAGTGGATGTGGAGAGGATGTTTCCTATAGTGAGGGAGTCTAGGACGAGTGGACCCAGATAGAGTGGATGTGGAGAGGATGTTTCCTATAGTGGCTGAGTCTATGACCAGAGGCCACAGATAGAGTGGATGTGGAGAGGATGTTTCCTATAGTGGGGGAGTCTCTGACCAGAGGACACAGATAGAGTGGATGTGGAGAGGATGTTTCCTATAGTGGGGGAGTCTAGGATCAGAGGACACAGATAGAGTGGATCTGGAGAGGATGTTTCCTATAGTGAGGGAGTCTAGGACCAGTGGACACAGATAGAGTGGATGTGAAGAGGATGTTTCCTATAGTGGGGGAGTCTAGGACCAGAGGGCACAGTTAGAGTGGATTTGGAGAGGATGTTTCCTATAGAGGGAGTGTCTAGGACCAGAGGACACAGATAGAGTGGATGTGGAGAGGATGTTTCCTATAGTGGGGCAGTCTAGGACCAGAGGACACAGATAGAGTGGATGTGGAGAGGATGTTTCCTATAGTGGGGGAGTCTAGGACCAGAGGACACAGATAGAGTGGATGTGGAGAGGATGTTTCCTATAGTGGGGGAGTCTAGGAACAGAGGACACAGATAGTGTGGATGTGGAGAGGATGTTTCCTATAGTGGGGGAGTCTAGGACCAGAGGACACAGATAGAGTGGATGTGGAGAGGATGTTTCCTATAGTGGGGGAGTCTAGGACCAGAGGACACAGATAGAGTGGATGTGGAGAGGATGTTTCCTATAGTGGGGGAGTCTGGGACCAGAGGACACAGATAGAGTGGATGTGGAGAGGATGTTTCCAGAGTGGGGGAGTCTAGGACCAGAGGACACAGATAGAGTGGATGTGGAGAGGATGTTTCCTATAGTGGGGGAGTCTACGACCAGAGGATACGGAGTGGATGTGGAGAGGATGTTTCCTATAGTGGGGGAGTCTAGGACCAGAGGACACAGATAGAGTGGATGTGGATGGATGTTTCCTATAGTGGGGGAGTCTCGGACCAGAGGACACAGATAGAGTGGATGTGGAGAGGATGTTTCCAGAGTGGGGGAGTGTAGAACCAGAGGACACAGATAGAGTGGATGTGGAGAGGATGTTTCCTATAGTGGGGGAGTCTTGGACCAGAGGGCACAGTTAGAGTGGATGTGGAGAGGATGTTTCCTATAGTGGGGGAGTCTAGGACCAGAGGACAGAGATAGAGTGGATGTGGAGAGGATGTTTCCAGAGTGGGGGAGTCTAGGACCAGAGGACACAGCTAGAGTGGATGTGGAGAGGATGTTTCCTATAGTGGGGGAGTCTAGGATCAGAGGACTCAGGTAGAGTGGATGTGGAGAGGATGTTTCCTACAGTGGGGAGTCTAGGACCAGAGGACACAGATAGAGGGGATGTGGAGAGGATGTTTCCTATAGTGGGGGAGTCTAGGATCAGAGGACACAGATAGAGTGGATGTGGAGAGGATGTTTCCAGAGTGGGGGAGTCTAGGACCAGAGGACACAGATAGAGTGGATGTGGAGAGGATGTTTCCTATAGTGGGGGAGTCTAGGATCAGAGGACACAGGTAGAGTGGATGTGGAGAGGATGTTTCCTATAGTCGGGGAGTCTAGGACCAGAGGACACAGATAGAGTGGATGTGGAGAGGATGTTTCCTATAGTGGGGGAGTCTAGGACCAGAGGGCACAGTTAGAGTGGATTTGGAGAGGATGTTTCCTATAGTGGGGGAGTCTAGGACCAGAGGACACAGATAGAGTGGATGTGGAGAGGATGTTTCCTATAGTGGGGGAGTCTAGGACCAGAGGACACAGATAGAGTGGATGTGGAGAGGATGTTTCCTATAGTGGGGGAATCTAGGACCAGAGGACACAGATAGTGTGGATGTGGAGAGGATGTTTCTTATAGTGGGGGAGTCTAGGACCAGAGGACACAGATAGAGTGGATGTGGAGAGGATGTTTCCTATAGTGGGGGAGTCTAGGACCAGAGGACACAGAGTGGATGTGGAGAGGATGTTTCCTATAGTGGGGGAGTCTGGGACCAGAGGACACAGATAGAGTGGATGTGGAGAGGATGTTTCCAGAGTGGGGGAGTCTAGGACCAGAGGACACAGATAGAGTGGATGTGGAGAGGATGTTTCCTATAGTGGGGGAGTCTACGACCAGAGGATACGGAGTGGATGTGGAGAGGATGTTTCCTATAGTGGGGGAGTCTAGGACCAGAGGACACATATAGAGTGGATGTGGATAGGATGTTTCCTATAGTGGGGGAGTCTCGGACCAGAGGACACAGATAGAGTGGATGTGGAGAGGATGTTTCCAGAGTGGGGGAGTGTAGAACCAGAGGACACAGATAGAGTGGATGTGGAGAGGATGTTTCCTATAGTGGGGGAGTCTTGGACCAGAGGGCACAGTTAGAGTGGATGTGGAGAGGATGTGTCCTATAGTGGGGGAGTCTAGGACCAGAGGACAGAGATAGAGTGGATGTGGAGAGGATGTTTCCAGAGTGGGGGAGTCTAGGACCAGAGGACACAGCTAGAATGGATGTGGAGAGGATGTTTCCTATAGTGGGGGAGTCTAGGATCAGAGGACTCAGGTAGAGTGGATGTGGAGAGGATGTTTCCTACAGTGGGGAGTCTAGGACCAGAGGACACAGATAGAGGGGATGTGGAGAGGATGTTTCCTATAGTGGGGGAGTCTACGATCAGAGGACACAGGTAGAGTGGATGTGGAGAGGATGTTTCCTATAGTGGGGGAGTCTAGGACCAGAGGACACAGATAGAGTGGATGTGGAGAGGATGTTTCCTATAGTGGGGGAGTCTAGGACCAGAGGGCACAGATAGAGTGGATGTGGAGAGGATGTTTCCTATAGTGGGGGAGTCTAGGATCAGAGGACACAGATAGAGTAGATGTGGAGAGGATGTTTCCTATAGTGAGGTAGTCTAGGACTAGTGGACACAGATAGAGTGGATGTGGAGAGGATGTTTCCTATAGTGGGGGAGTCTATGACCAGAGGACACAGATAGAGTGGATGTGGAGATGATGTTTCCTATAGTGGGGGAGTCTATGACCAGAGGACACAGATAGAGTGGATGTAGAGAGGATGTTTCCTATAGTGGGGGAGTCCACGACCAGAGGACACGGAGTGGATGTGGAGAGGATGTTTCCTATAGTGGGGGAGTCTAGGACCAGAGGACACAGATAGAGTGGATGTGGAGAGGATGTTTCCTATAGTGGGGGAGTCTAGGACCAGAGGACACAGATAGAGTGGATGTGGAGAGGATGTTTCCTATAGTGGGGGTGTCCACGACCAGAGGACACGGAGTGGATGTGGAGAGGATGTTTCCTATAGTGGGGGAGTCTAGGACCAGAGGACACAGATAGAGTGGATGTGGAGAGGATGTTTCCTATAGTGGGGGAGTCTAGGACCAGAGGACACAGATAGAGTGGATGTGGAGAGGATGTTTCCAGAGTGGGGGAGTCTAGGACCAGAGGACACAGATAGAGTGGATGTGGAGAGGATGTTTCCTATAGTGGGGGAGTCTAGGACCAGAGGGCACAGTTAGAGTGGATGTGGAGAGGATGTTTCCTATAGTGGGGGAGTCTAGGACCAGAGGACACAGATAGAGTGGATGCGGAGAGGATGGTTCCTATAGTGGGGGCGTCTAGGACCAGAGGACACAGATAGAGTGGATGTGGAGAGGATGTTTCCAGAGTGGGGGAGTCTAGGACCAGAGGACACAGATAGAGTGGATGTGGAGAGGATGTTTCCTATAGTGGGGGAGTCTAGGATCAGAGGACTCAGGTAGAGTGGATGTGGAGAGGATGTTTCCTATAGTGGGGGAGTCTAGGATCACAGGTAGAGTGGATGTGGAGAGGATGTTTCCTATAGTGGGGGAGTCTAGGACCAGAGGACACAGATAGAGTGGATGTGGAGAGGATGTTTCCTATAGTGGGAGAGTCTAGGACCGGAGGACAGAGATAGAGTGGATGTGGAGAGGATGTTTCCTATAGTGGAGTAGTCTAGGACCAGAGGACACAGATAGAGTGGATGTGGAGAGGATGTTTCCTATAGTGGGGGAGTCTAGGACCAGAGGAAACAGATAGAGTGGATGTGGAGAGGATGTTTCCTATAGTGGGGGAGTCTAGTACCAGAGGACACAGATAGAGTGGATGTGGAGAGGATGTTTCCTATGGTGGGGGAGTCTAGGATCAGGGGACACAGATAGAGTGGATGTGGGTAGGATGTTTCCTATAGTGAGGGAGTCTAGGACCAGTGGACACAGATAGAGTGGATGTGGAGAGGATGTTTCCTATAGTGGGGGATTCTATGACCAGAGGACACAGATAGAGTAGATGTGGAGAGGATGTTTCCTATAGTGAGGGAGTCTAGGACCAGAGGACACATATAGCGTGGATGTGGAGAGGATGTTTCCTATGCTGGGGGAGTCTAGGACCAGAGGACACAGATAGAGTGGATGTGGAGAGGATGTTTCCTATAGTGGGGGAGTCTATGACCAGAGGACACAGATAGAGTGGATGTGGAGAGGATGTTTCCTATAGTGGGGGAGTCTAGGATCAGAGGACAAAGGTAGAGTGGATGTGGAGAGGATATTTCCTATAGTGGGGGAGTCTAGGACCAGAGGACACAGATAGAGTGGATGTGGAGAGGATGTTTCCTATAGTGGGGGAGACTAGGACCAGAGGGCGCAGATAGAGTGGATGTGGAGAGGATGTTTCCTATAGTGGGAGAGTCTAGGACCGGAGGACAGAGATAAGAGTGGATGTGGAGAGGATGTTTCCTATACTGGAGGAGTCTAGGACCAGAGGACACAGATAGAGTGGATGTGGAGAGGATGTTTCCTATAGTGGGGGAGTCTAGGACCAGAGGACACAGATAGAGTGGATGTGGAGAGGATGATTCCTATAGTGGGGGAGTCTAGGACCAGAGGACACAGATAGAGTGGATGTGGAGAGGATGTTTCCTATGGTGGGGGAGTCTAGGATCAGGGGACACAGTTAGTGTGGATGTGGAGAGGATGTTTCCTATAGTGGGGGAGTCTAGGACCAGAGGACACAGATAGAAGGGATGTGGAGTGGCTGTTTCCCATAGTGGCGGATTCTAGGACCAGAGGACACAGATGGAGTGGATGTGCAGAGGATGTTTCCTATAGTGGGGGAGTCTAGGACCAGAGGACACAGATAGAGTGGATGTGGAGAGGATGTTTCCTATAGTGGGGGAGTCTGGGACTAGAGAACACAGATAAAGTGGATGTGCAGATGATGTTTCCTATAGTGGGGGAGTCTAGGACCAGAGGGCACAGTTAGAGTGGATGTGGAGAGGATGTTTCCTATAGTGGGGGAGTCTAGGACCAGAGGACACAGATAGAGTGGATGTGGAGAGGATGTTTCCAGAGTGGGGGATTCTAGGACCAGAGGACACAGATAGAGTGGATGTGGAGAGGATGTTTCCTATAGTGGGGGAGTCTAGGATCAGAGGACACAGGTAGAGTGGATGTGGAGAGGATGTTTCCTATAGTGGGGGAGTCTCAGACCAGTGGACACAGATAGAGTGGATGTGGAGAGGATGTTTCCTATAGTGGGGGAGTCTATGACCAGAGGACACAGATAGAGTGGATGTGGAGAGGATGTTTCCTATGGTGGGGGAGTCTAGGATCAGGGGACACAGTTAGAGTGGATGTGGAGAGGATGTTTCCTATAGTGGAGGAGTCTAGGACCAGAGGACACAGATAGAGTGGATGTGGAGAGGATGTTTCCTATAGTGGGGGAGTCTTGGACCAGAGGACACAGATAGAGTGGATGTGGAGAGGATGTTTCCTATAGTGGGGGAGTCTAGGACCAGAGGACACAGATAGAGTGGATGTGGAGAGGATGTTTCCTATGGTGGGGGAGTCTAGGACCAGAGGACATAGATAGAGTGGATGTGGAGAGGATGTTTCCTATAGAGGGGGAGTCTTGGACCAGAGGACACAGATAGAGTGGATGTGGAGAGGATGTTTCCTATAGTGGGAGAGTCTAGGACCAGAGGACACAGATAGAGTGGATGTGGAGAGGTTGTTTCCTATGGTGGAGGACTCTAGGACCAGAGGACATAGATAGAGTGGATGTGGAGAGGATGTTTCCTATAGTGGGGGAGTCAAGGACCAGAGGACACAGATAGAGTGGATGTGGAGAGGATGTTTCCCATAGTGGGGGAGTCTGGGACCAGAGGGCACAGATAGAGTGGATGTGGACGCGATGTTTCCTATAGTGGGGGAGTCTAGGACCAGAGGGCACAGATAGAGTGGATGTTGAGACGATGTTTCCCATACTGGGGGAGTCTAGGACCAGAGGACACCGATAGAGTGGATGTGGAGAGGATGTTTCCTATAGTGGGGGAGTCTATTACCAGAGGACACAGATAGAGTGGATGTGGAGAGGATGTTTCCTATAGTGGGGGAGTCTAGGACTAGAGGACACAGATAGAGTGGATTTGGAGAGGATGTTTCCTATAGTGAGGGAGTCCAGTACCAGAGGACACAGATAGAGTGGATGTGGAGAGGATGTTTCCTATTGTGTGGGAGTCTAGGACCAGAGGGGACAGATAGAGCAGATAGAGTGGATTTGGAGAGGATGTTTCCTATAGTGGGGGAGTCCAGGACCAGAGGACACAGATAGAGTGTATGTTGAGAGGATGTTTCCTATAGTGGCGGGGGGGGGGGGGGGTCTAGGACCAGAGGACACAGATAGAGTGGATTTGGAGAGGATGTTTCCTATAGTGGGGGAGTCTAGGACCAGAGGACACAGATAGAGCGGATGTGGAGAGGATGTTTCCTATAGTGGGGGAGTCTAGGACCAGAGGACACAGATAGAGTGGATGTGGAGAGGATGTTTCTTATAGTGAGGGAGTCTAGGACCAGAGGACACAGATAGAGTGGATGTGGAGAGGATGTTTCTTATAGTGAGGGAGTCTAGGACCAGAGGACACAGATAGAGTGGATGTGGAGAGGATGTTTCCTATAGTGGGGGAGTCTCAGACCAGAGGACACAGATAGAGTGGATGTGGAGAGGATGTTTCCTATAGTGGGGGAGTCTCAGACCAGAGGACACAGATAGAGTGGATGTGGAGAGGATGTTTCCCATAGTGAGGGAGTCTAGGGCCAGAGGACACAGATAGAGTGGATGTGGAGAGATTGTTTCCCATAGTGGGGGAGTCTAGGACCAGAGGACACAGATAGAGTGGATGTGGAGAGGATGTTTCCTATAGTAAGGGAGTCTAGGATCAGAGGACACAGATAGAGTGGATGTGGAGAGGATATTTCCTATAGTGAGGGAGTCTAGGACCAGAGGGCACAGATAGAGTGGATGTGGAGAGGATGTTTCCCATAGTGGGGGAGTCTAGGACCAGAGGACACAGATAGAGTGGATGTGGAGAGGATGTTTCCCATAGTGATGGAGTCTAGGACCAGAGGACACAGATAGCGTGGATGTGGAGAGGATGTTTCCTATAGGGGGGGAGTCTAGGACCAGTGGACACAGATAGAGTGGAGGTGGAGAGGATGTTTCCTATACTGGGGGAGTCTAGGACCAGGGGACACAGATAGAGTGGATGTGGAGAGGATGTTTCCTATGGTGGGGGAGTCTAGGACCAGAGGACGTAGATAGAGTGGATGTGGAGAGGATGTTTCCTATAGTGGGGGAGTCTATGACCAGAGGACACAGATAGAGTGGATGTGGAGAGGATGTTTCCTATAGTGAGGGAGTCCAGTACCAGAGGGCACAGATAGAGTGGATGTGGAGAGGATGTTTCCCATAGTGGGGGAGTCAAGGACCAGAGGACACAGATAGAGTGGATGTGGAGAGGAAGTTTCCTATAGTGGGGGAGTCTAGGACCAGAGGACACAGATAGAGTGGATGTGGAGAGGATGTTTCCTATAGGGGGGGGGAGTGTAGGACCAGTGGACACAGATAGAGTGGATGTGGAGAGGATGTTTCCTATAGTGGGGGAGTCTTGGACCAGAGGACACAGATAGAGTGGATGTGGAGAGGATGTTTCCTATAGTGGGGGAGTCTAGGACCAGAGGACACAGATAGAGTGGATGTGGAGAGGATGTTTCCTATAGTGGGGGAGTCTAGGACCAGAGGACACAGATAGAGTGGATGTGGAGAGGATGTTTCTTATAGTGAGGGAGTCTAGGACCAGAGGACACAGATAGAGTGGATGTGGAGAGGATGTTTCCTATAGTGGGGGAGTCTAGGATCAGAGTACACAGATAGAGTGGATGGGGAGAGGATGTTTCCTATAGTGGGGGAGTCTATGACCAGAGGACACAGATAGAGTGGCTGTGGAGTGGATGTTTCCTATAGTGAGGGAGTCTAGGACCAGTGGACAGAGATAGAGTGGATGTGGAGAGGATGTTTCCTATAGTGGGGCAGTCTATGACCAGAGGACACAGATAGAGTGGATGTGGAGAGGATGTTTTCTATAGTGAGGGAGTCTAGGATCAGAGTACACAGATAGAGTGGATGGGGAGAGGATGTTTCCTATAGTGGGGGAGTCTATGACCAGAGGACACAGATAGAGTGGATGTGGAGAGGATGTTTCCTATAGTGGGGGAGTCTAGGATCAGAGTACACAGATAGAGTGGATGGGGAGAGGATGTTTCCTATAGTGGGGGAGTCTATGACCAGAGGACACAGATAGATTGGATGTGGAGAGGATGTTTCCTATAGTGAGGGAGTCTAGGACCAGTGGACACAGATAGAGTGGATGTGGAGAGGATGTTTCCTATAGTGGGGCAGTCTATGACCAGAGGACACAGATAGAGTGGATGTGGAGAGGATGTTTCCTATAGTGAGGGAGTCTAGGACCGGAGGACACAGATAGCGTGGATGTGGAGAGGATGTTTCCTATGCTGGGGGAGTCTAGGATCAGAGGACACAGATAGAGTGGATGTGGAGAGGATGTTTCCTATAGTGAGGGAGTGTAGGACCAGTGGACACAGATAGAGTGGATGTGGAGAGGATGTTTCCTATAGTGGGGGAGTCTAGGACCAGAGGACACAGATAGAGTGGATGTGGAGAGGATGTTTCCTATAGTGGGGTAGTCTAGGATCAGAGGACACAGATAGATTGGATGTGGAGAGGATGTTTCCTATAGTGGGGAAGTCTCAGACCAGAGGACACAGATAGAGTGGATGTGGAGAGGATGTTTCCTATAGTGGGGGAGTCTGGGACCAGAGGACACAGATAGAGTGGATGTGGAGAGGATGTTTCCTATAGTGGGGGAGTCTGGGACCAGAGGACACAGATAGATTGGATGTGGAGAGGATGTTTCCTATAGTGGGGGAGTCTAGGACCAGAGGACACAGATAGAGTGGATGTGGAGAGGATGCTTCCTATAGTGGGGGAGTCTCGGACCAGAGGACACAGATAGAGTGGATGTGGAGAGGATGTTTCCTATAGTGGGGGAGTCTAGGACCAGAGGACACAGATAGAGTGGATGTGGAGAGGATGTTTCCTATAGTGGGGGAGTCTAGGACCAGAGGACACAGATAGAGTGGATGTGGAGAGGATGTTTCTTATAGTGAGGGAGTCTAGGACCAGAGGACACAGATAGAGTGGATGTGGAGAGGATGTTTCCTATAGTGGGGGAGTCTAGGATCAGAGTACACAGATAGAGTGGATGGGGAGAGGATGTTTCCTATAGTGGGGGAGTCTATGACCAGAGGACACAGATAGAGTGGCTGTGGAGTGGATGTTTCCTATAGTGAGGGAGTCTAGGACCAGTGGATACAGATAGAGTGGATGTGGAGAGGATGTTTCCTATAGTGGGGCAGTCTATGACCAGAGGACACAGATAGAGTGGATGTGGAGAGGATGTTTCCTATAGTGAGGGAGTCTAGGATCAGAGTACACAGATAGAGTGGATGGGGAGAGGATGTTTCCTATAGTGGGGGAGTCTATGACCAGAGGACACAGATAGAGTGGATGTGGAGAGGATGTTTCCTATAGTGGGGGAGTCTAGGATCAGAGTACACAGATAGAGTGGATGGGGAGATGATGTTTCCTATAGTGGGGGAGTCTATGACCAGAGGACACAGATAGATTGGATGTGGAGAGGATGTTTCCTATAGTGAGGGAGTCTAGGACCAGTGGACACAGATAGAGTGGATGTGGAGAGGATGTTTCCTATAGTGGGGCAGTCTATGACCAGAGGACACAGATAGAGTGGATGTGGAGAGGATGTTTCCTATAGTGAGGGAGTCTAGGACCGGAGGACACAGATAGCGTGGATGTGGAGAGGATGTTTCCTATGCTGGGGGAGTCTAGGATCAGAGGACACAGATAGAGTGGATGTGGAGAGGATGTTTCCTATAGTGAGGGAGTGTAGGACCAGTGGACACAGATAGAGTGGATGTGGAGAGGATGTTTCCTATAGTGGGGGAGTCTAGGACCAGAGGACACAGATAGAGTGGATGTGGAGAGGATGTTTCCTATAGTGGGGTAGTCTAGGATCAGAGGACACAGATAGATTGGATGTGGAGAGGATGTTTCCTATAGTGGGGAAGTCTCAGACCAGAGGACACAGATAGAGTGGATGTGGAGAGGATGTTTCCTATAGTGGGGGAGTCTGGGACCAGAGGATACAGATAGAGTGGATGTGGAGAGGATGTTTCCTATAGTGGGGGAGTCTGGGACCAGAGGACACAGATAGATTGGATGTGGAGAGGATGTTTCCTATAGTGGGGGAGTCTAGGACCAGAGGACACAGATAGAGTGGATGTGGAGAGGATGCTTCCTATAGTGGGGGAGTCTCGGACCAGAGGACACAGATAGAGTGGATGTGGAGAGGATGTTTCCTATAGTGGGGGAGTCTAGGACCAGAAGGCACAGTTAGAGTGGATGTGGAGAGGATGTTTCCTGTAGTGGGGAGTCTGGGACCAGAGGACACAGATAGAGTGGATGTGGAGAGGATGTTTCCTATAGTGGGGGAGTCTAGGACCAGAGGACACAGATAGAGTGAATGTGGAGAGGATGTTTCCTATAGTGGGGGAGTCTGGGACCAGAGGACACTGCCTCAGAACCGAAGGACGTCCCTTTATGACGGAGATGTGGGGGATCTCCTTTAGCCAGAGTGTGGTGAACCTGTGGAATTTTCTGCCACAGGTGGCAGTGGAGACCAAGTCATTACATATTTGAGGTTGAGAGATTCTTGATCGGTCAGGGCATGAAGGGATATGGGGAGGAGGCAGGGGGCTGGGACTGAGAGGGAAAGTGGATCTGCCAAATGGCCTAATTTTGCTCCTATATCTTATGGAGACGAGGGGTGGGGGGGCATTGAAAGCTGTTCAGATGACCTCTGACTGTCCCAGCTACCCCAATGCAACCTGGTGCAATTGATCCATTACCTGGAGCATCATAGACTCACAGCACACTGCAGCACAGAGTCAGGCCCTTCTTCCCATCTAGTCTGTGCCGAGCCATTCATCTGCCTCATCCCATCGCCCTGCACCTGGAGCATAGCTCCCCAAACCCTTCACATCCAGGTTAAAAAAAATCTAATAAAATTTATTATTAAAGCATGTGCACGCCACCGTAAGCTACGTTCAGGTACAGTTGCCCAAACTTGCAATCGGACCCGCGTCCAGCCCTTTCGCGGGCAGCTGACTTCACCCGCTGACTGAAGAACTTCCTCCTCGTTTTCCCCTTAAATATTCCAACCTTTCACCCTCAACCCATGACCTGTAGCTCTAGTCCCAACTAATCTCGGTGAGGAAAAACCCCCGCCTGCATCTACTCCATCTACACCCGCTCCTAACTTATCTGGGCGATGGTAAAGTCAAGTCAAGTCACTTTTATTGTCATTTCGACCATAACTGCTGGTAAAAATGAGACAACGTTTTTCAGGACCATGGTGTTACATGACACAGCACAAAAACAAGACGTAATAAAAAAAAAACACAGAGAAAGCTACTCTGGACTACAAACCTACCCAGGACTTCATAAAGTTCACTGAAACAGTGGAGGGATTACAATAAATAATAAACAGGACAATAGGGCAGTAAGGTGTCGGTCCAGGCTCTGGGTATTGAGGAGACTGATAGCTTGGGGGAAGAAACTGTTACACAGTCTGGTCGTGAGAGCCCGAATGCTTCGGAGCCTTTTCCCAGACGGCAGGAGGGAGAAGAGTTTGTATGAGGGGTGTGTGGGGTCCTTCATTATGCTGTTCGCTTTGCGGATGCAGCGTGTGGTGTAAATGTCCGTGATGGTGGGAACAGAGACCCCGATGATCTTCTCAGCTGACCTCACTATCCGCTGCAGGGTCTTGCGATCCGAGACGGTGCAATTTCCGAACCAGGCAGTGATGCAGCTGCTCGGGACGCTCTCAATACAACCCCTGTAGAATGTGATGAGGATGGGGGGGGGGGGGTGGGAGATGGACTTTCCTCAGCATTCGCAGAAAGTAGAGATGCTGCTGGGCTTTCTTTTCTAGGGATATTCAGGAAACTCTTAGGTAGGCACATAGAGAAATGGAGGGCTATGTGGGAGGGAAGGGTTAGATTGACCTCAGAGTTGGTTAAAAAGTTGGCTCGGTATTGTGGGCTAAGAGGCGTGTATATTTCCTGCTCCATTTCTACTGCTCCATCATTGAAATGTGCCCACATTCTATGGGCTCACATTCTTCACCTCATGTTCTTGATATTTATTGTTTGTTTATTTGCTTATTATTCCTTTCTCTGAGTATTTGCACGGTTAGTGTCTTTTGCACGCAGGTTGAACGCCCAAGCTGGTGCGGTCTTTCATTGATTCTATGATGGTTATTTTTGTATTATAAATTTATTGGGTTTTCTAACAGGACAATTAACCTCAGGGTTGTGTAAGGTGACATATAGGTCCTTAAGGTTGTTATAGCCGGGGAGGTGTAATGGGACAAGCTCCCACTACCTATTCAATGCTCCCAATGGTGTGTGTCTCAAATAGCCTCTGGAGACCGAGTCCAGTTCCTGGCCTTCGCGTGTGGCTTCGCTTCAGGAGTGAGGACCGGAAAAAGGGGAGATGAGCAGGAGAGATGGGAAGAAATGGACTACTTTTACCATGGGTAGAGGTGGAACAGAGATGGGAAGAGATGGGAAGAGCAGGAGAGAGATGGAGGAAAGATGTGGCAAGATGTGGAGAGATGTTGGAGAGACGTGGGGAGATGTTGGAGAGATGACGAGAGATGTGGAGAGATGTTGGAGAGATGAGGAGAGATGTGGAGAGATGTTGGAGAGATGGGGAGAGATGTGGAGAGTTGTGGAGTGATGGAGAGGTGGAGGAGAGAGGGAAATGTGGAAGAGAGATGGAGATGGAGAGAGATTCAAGATGGTGGGCAGATGGGGAGAGATGGGGAGCAATGGGGTGAGATGATAGATGAGGAGACTTGGTGAGTTGGGAACGGGGGGAGCGTTAGAGAAGAGGTGGGGAGAAAGATGGGGAGATTAGGAGCGTTCTGGAGAAATGGAAAGAGGTGGGGGAGAGACAGGAACGTTGAGGCAATGTGGAAGAGAGATGTGGTGTTGAGGGTTAGGTAGAGGTTGAGCTTGAGGGTGAGGAAACAGGCAAGCTTGAGGGTGAGGGTGAAGGTGAGGGAGAGCGATAGGATTATTGTGAGGGAGAGGTTGAGGGTGACAGGGTGTGAGGATGAAAAAATTATGGGTGATGGTAGTGTGTGGCAGTGAGGTCAAAGGTGAAGAAAAGCATGTGTTTGAGGGTGATGGTAGTGTTGAGGGTGAGAGGGAGATGGATAGGGTGATTGCGATGGTGAGGGAGGGTGTGAGGATGAAGGAGAGGGTGAGGGTGAAGGCAGTGTTGAGGTGATTGAGGGTGAGGGAAAGGGTGAAGGTGAGCGAGAGGGAGTGGGTGAGGGTGAGTGTGAGGCTGAGGGAGAGGGTGAGGTTGAAGATGAGGGAAAAGGAGATGTCGAGAGAGTGAGGGAGAGGGGAGGGGAGGAAAAGGATGAGGGTTAGGGAGAGGGAGAAGGGTGAAGGTGATGTTGGTGTTGAGGGTGTGTGGGGAGGACAGGGTGAGGGTGAGGGTGCATGAGGGAGAATTTGGGGTCAGGCCGAGGGAACACAAGACCTGATACCAAAGGCCAGAGAAGAAACACCAGGCCTCAGGCTAGTGGGACAGAGACTGGGCTGTGTCAACGCCATTATCACGGGGCCTAATGATAATGGAACAACTTGTCCTGGAGCAAGTACAGAGAGTTCATTAATATTTCTTATATTATGAGGGGTCTTGATAGCAAATAATGACAGATTATTTGCATCGCTAGTCCAGACAGTACCAGGGGCCCATCGAATTACGAGTCTCATTAGGTACAGGGAAAGGAATGGTAGAAAATCAGGAGATATCTAATAGGCTGGCTTCTTGCTCCGGTGATATATGCTCAGTGCAGGAAAATGGTTCTGAAGTTAGAGATCAGCCATGTCCTCAATGAATTGAAGCTTTACAAGAGCAAAAATACCGCACGAGGGCCCGATTAACTCGGCTCTGCCTCTGTCCAAAAGGTCTGAATGGATTAGATACAGCAAAGTTATTTCTCACAGTAGGGGATTCTAGGACAAGGGCGCACGACTTCAGGATTGAAGGACGTCCATTTAGAACTGAGGGGCGGAGAAATCACTTCAGTTAGAGGGTGCTGAATCTGTGGAATTTGTGGAGGCCATGTAACGACAGACAGGTAGTTTCTTGATCAGCCAGGGCATCAAAGGGTACGGGGTGAAAGCGGAGGAGTGGGGATGACTGGAAGAATTGGATCAGCCCGCAATCGAATGGTGGAACAGACTCAATGGGCTGAATGGCCTACTTCTGTTCCTATATCTTATGGTCTTATGGTCTCCTCCTCGTGGACCTGACACCGTACCCGGAAATTGCCTCTGCCCTCTCCCCCAGTGCTTGGGCTCCTGGCCAAAGTGTGGTGCTGGGAATAGAACTGGACGTGAAATCCTCCTGCGGGGACCTCACTGGTTACTTGTAAAAAGGCCGGCTCCGATTCCCACGCTTCCTGAACTCCCCAGGCTCGGCCAGCAGGCCAAATAAATCCTCGCTCTGCTCCCATTAAGGAGGTTTGCAAACCAGAGAAAGCTCCTTGTTTCAGGTGACCAGCTGAAATGGCTTCGACACAAACGCCACCAAATCGTTTGACCGTAAGGCATAGGAGCGGAATTGGGAGCTCTCCACTCCAGCGGGGCTGATTTATTACCCGTCTCAACCCCCATTCTAATCTCTGCTCCCCATAACCTTTGGCACCCTGACTAATCACCTGCGCTTTAAATACACTCAGTGACTCGGCCTCCACAGCCGTCTGTGGCAATGAATTCCACAGATTCGCCGCAAACTGGCTAAAGAAATTCCTCCTCATCTCTGTTGTAAAGGGATGAGGACGAATTTCTTCAGCCAGAGGGGTGATGAATTTATGGAATTTATAGAAACATAGAACCATAGAACACTACAGCACAGTACAGGCCCTTCAGCCCTCCGTGTTGTGCTGACCTATATAATCCTTAAAAAAAAGTACTAAACCCACACTACCCCATAGCCCTCCATTTTTCTTTCATCCATGTGCCTGTCCAAGAGGCTCTTAAATACCCCTAATGTTTTAGCCTCCACTACCATCCCTGGCAAGTCATTCCAGGCACTCACAACCCTCTGTGTAAAAAAACTTACCCCTGATGTCTCCCCTAAACTTCCCTCCCTTAATTTTGTACATATGCCCTCTGGTGTTTGCTATTGGTGCCCTGGGAAACAGGTACTGACTATCCATCCTATCTATGCCTCTCATAATCTTGTAGACCTCTATCAAGTCCCCTCTCATTCTTCTACGCCCCAAAGAGAAACGTCCCAGCTCTGCTAACCTTGCTTCATATGACTTGTTCTCCAAACCAGGCAACATCCTGGTAAATCTTCTCTGCACCCTCTCCATAGCTTCCACATCCTTCCTGTAATGAGGTGACCAGAACTGAACACAATACTCTAAGTGCGGTCTCACCAGAGATTTGTAGAGTTGCAACATGACCTCTCTACTCTTGAACTCAATCCCCCTGTTAATGAAGCCTAGCATCCCATAGGACTTCTTAACTACCCTATCAACCTGCGCAGCGACCTTGAGGGATGTGTGGATTTGAATCTCAAGGTCCTTTTGTTCATCCACACTCTTAAGTAACTGTACTTAGTCTTCTGGTTTGTCCTTCCATTTTTCTGCCCAACTCTGCAGCCCGTCTATATCCTCTTGTAACCTTCGACAACCTACAGCTCCATACACAACTCCTCCAATCTTCGTTTTGTCCACAAACTTAGAATCATAGAAAACCTACAGCACAATACACAAAGCTGTGCTGAACATGTACTTACTTTAGAGGTTACCTAGGGTAACCCAAAGCCCTCAATTTTTCTAAGCTCCATGCACCTATCCAGGAGCTTCATTACCTCTATTCTTTGCCCCTCGGTTAATGGCATGAAAAAAAGAAGTTCGGGATCCCCTGCCCTCGACTCTCCCACTCTCAGAATCATCCTCTCCATGGTCCACTTGATCTAAGCCTTTCAATATTCAATAGATCAATTAGATCTTCCCCCATTCTTCTAATCTTCGGCCCTGAGCCATCAAAATGCTCCTCGTACGTTAACCCTTCCATTCCCAGAAACTTTCTTGAGAAACTCCACTAGACTCCCGTCCAATTCCAGCGCAAACTTTTCTTAAAGGGGGCCCGAGAGTCCAAGCGCGTTCGGACCCTCACCGACTCAACCCGCAGATCGCGGTTCAAAGCTGGTCACCAAGGCAACCGAAAGCCAGGGATCACTTTCAAAAGTACCTGCTTGTTTGACGGAGTTGCTGACGAGTAAATGGTTCTTAACTTATTAAATGATAAACTTAATAACGGCAACGCCAGCCATTCATTCCGTGGGATTGACTCGCTTCTGTATTGACTGATTGAATTACAGAGGCCTTTCTGGCCCTTCAAGCTGTAGTGCCCAGCAATCTCTCTGAGTTAACCCCAGCCTACCAACGGGTATGTCTTTGGACTGTGGGAGGAAACCAGAGCACCTGGTGGAAACCCTCGTCAGAGCATATGAAACAGGAGCAGGAGTCGGCCATCCGGCCCATCGAGCCTGCCCGCCATTCAATACGATCATGGCTGATCTGACCATGGACTCAGCAACACCTCCCCGCTTTTTCCCCGTCACTGCCTGGTTTGGGAACTGCACCGTCTCGGATCGCAAGACCCTGCAGCGGATAGTGAGGTCAGCTGAGAAGATCATCAAGGTCTCTCTTCCAGCCATCACGGACGTTTACACCACACGCTGCATCCGCAAAGCAAACAGCATTATGAAGGACCCCACACACCCCTCAGACAATCTCTTCTCCCTCCTGCCGTCTGGGAAAAGGTATCGAAGCATTCGGGCTCTCACGACCGGACTGTGCAACAGTTTCTTCCCCAAGCCACCAGACTCCTCAATACCCAGAGCCTAGACTGACATCTAGATCATTTATTATTATATTGTAATTTGTCCTCTACTGTGCCTATTGTCTTGTTTATTAATTATTGTACTGCCCTGCACTGCTTTGTGCACTTTATGTGGTCCTGTGCAGGTCTGTAGCCTAGTGCAGTTTTTATGTTGTTTTATGTAGTCCAGTGTAGCCTTGAGTTGTCTCACATAGTCCAGTGTAGTTTTGTGTTGTTTCATGTAGCACCAGGGTCCTGGAGGAACGATGTTCTGTTTTTACTGAGTACTGTACCAACAGTTTATGGTCAAAATGACAATAAACTTGACTTGATTTAGTTCCCCTACTATGCAAAAATCTATCCAATCTTGTTTTAAATATATTTACTGAGGCAGCCTCCACTGCTTCACTGGGCAGGGAATTCCACAGACTCACCACCCTCTGGGAAAAGCAGTTCCTCCTCATCTCCGTCCTAAATCTACTCCCCCGAATCTTGAGGCTGCGTCCCCTAGGGTGCCCCGTAGGAGCACCTCCACTCCGTCCGTCACAACAGACGGGACCTCCCAGTTGCCACCCACTTCAACTCTGCCTCTCATTCCCATCTAGGTATGTCCAAACATTGGCCTCCTCTACTGCCATGATGAGGCCAAACTCAGGTTGGAGGAGCAACACCTCATATACCATCTGGGTAGTCTCCAGCCTGGTGAAATGAACATTGAATTCTCCAACTTCCGGTAATTCCCTCCCCCTCCCCCTTCCCCTATCCCAGGTCCCTCTCTGCCTCTCTCCCCTTTCAACTTTCTGCTTCTTTATCTCTACAGTTCCTTCATGCTTATCCCCTCCCCCTCCCCTCTTTATCTTTCCTCTGATTGGTTCTCCACCTGGTGCCTCTAGGCCCTCCCCCCTCCCCTGTCTCAATTACTGGGCTTCGGCCCTCTCTTCCCCCCCCACCATTCCGGGTGAAGGGTCTCGGCCCGAAACGTTGGCTACTCTTTTCTCACGGATGCTGCCTGACCTGCTGAGTTCTTCCAGCGTCGTGTACGTTATTCCCCGAGTTCTAGTCTCACCTACCAGTGGAAACAACCTTCCTGCCTCTATCTTATCCACCCCTTTCATAATTTTATATTGTTTCCAAAAGATCTCCTCTCATTCTTCCGAAATCCAGCGAGTACAGTCCCAGGCGAATCAATTTCTCCTCATAGTCTGACCCCCCTCATCTCTGGAATCAACCCCCTCCAGTGCACAGCGTCCAAAGCCAGTCTATCCTTCCTCAAGTAAGGAGATCAGAACACAGTGCTGGGCAGAATGTACAGACTCATAACAGGCAGCGGCGGGAACTGAACCTGCGCCGCCTGTACGCTAAAGTGTTGTGCTGACCACTACACTACCCTGCCGCTACGCCTGGCAGAGACAGTGGCCTGCATCAAGTCTGTGGCTCAGAGTTAGTTGTTGTCTTTTAAGGTTCAAAGGGCAGGGGTTTTCTCAGGGGCAGAAAGTTGAGTCGGGTGTTCAGTTACGCTTTGAAGTTCAAAGTACAAAGTGAAATTTGTTATCAAAGTACGTATACGTGGAGGTGAACAACCCAGGAGTTCATTTTCTTGTGGGCATTCACAGTCAATAGGAAGAAACACAGCAGAATCAAACAAAAAACTGCGCACAACGGAGACGGACAAACAAACAGCGCGCAGCTGTGCAAATGCAAAATTAAAGAAAAAAAACAAAAATTATAGATAAATAAGCCATAAATATCGAGAACATGAGATGAAGAGTCCTTGAAAGTGAGTCCAAAGGTTGTGGAATCACTTCAGTGTTGAAGTGAGTGAGGTTATCCACACTGGTTTAGGAGCCTGATGGTTGAGGGGTAATAACTGTTCCTGAACCTGGTGGTGTGGGGTCTGAGGCTCCTGTACCTCCTTCCTGATGGTTGAGGGGTAATAACTGTTCCTGAACCTGGTGGTGTGGGTCCTGAGGCTCCTGCCCCTCCTTCCTGATGGCTGAGGGGTAATAACTGCTCCTGAACCTGGTGGTGTGGGGTCTGAGGCTCCTGTACCTCCTTCCTGATGGTTGAGGGGTAATAACTGTTCCTGAACCTGGTGGTGTGGAACCTGAGGCTCCTGTACCTCCTTCCTGATGGTTGAGGGGTAATAACTGCTCCTGAACCTGGTGGTGTGGGGTCTGAGGCTCCTGTACCTCCTTCCTGATGGTTGAGGGGTAATAACTGTACCTGAACCTGGTGGTGTGGGACATGAGGCTCCTGTACCTCCTTCCTGATGGTTGAGGGGTAATAACTGTTCCTGAACCTGGTGGTGTGGGACCTGAGGCTCCTGTACCTCCTTCCAGGATTCACCAGGATGCTGCCTAGGTTAGAGAGGGAGCAGAGGAGATTCACCAGGATGCTGCCTGGATTAGAGAGGGTGCAGAGGAGATTCACCAGGATGCTGTCTGGATTAGAGAGGGTGCAGAGGGGAATCAGCAGGATGCTGCCTGGATTAGAAAGGGTGCAGAGGACATTCACCAGGATGCTGGCTGGATTAGAGAGGGTGCAGAGGAAATTCACCAGGATACTGCCTGGATTAGAGAGGGTGCAGAGGAGTTTCACCAGAATGCTGCCTGGATTAGAGAGGGTGCAGAGGAGATTCACCAGGATGCCAACTGGATTAGAGAGGGTGCAGACTCCCCTACTATAGGAAACTTCCTATATAGGAGTCTAGGACCAGAGGGCACAGATAGAGTGGATGTGGAGAGGATGTTTCCTATAGTGGGGGAGTCTAGGACCAGAGGACACAGATAGAGTGGATGTCGAGAAGATGTTTCCTGCAGTGGGGGAGTCTAGGACCAGAGGACCAGATAGAGTGGATGTGGAGAGGATGTTTCCCGTAGTGGGGGAGTCTAGGACCAGAGGACACTGATAGAGTGGATGTGGAGAGGATGTTTCCTATAGTGGGGGATTCTAGGACCAGAGGACATAGACAGAGTGGATGTGGAGAGGATGTTTGCTGTAGTGGGGGAGTCTAGGATCAGAGGGCACTGATAGTGTGGATGTGGAGAGGATGTTTCCTATAGTGGGGGAGTCTAGGACCAGAGGGCACAGATAGAGTGGATGTGGAGAGGATGTTTCCTATCGTGGGGGAGTCTAGGACCAGAGGACACAGATAGAGTGGATGTGGAGAGGATGTTTCCTGTAGTGGGGGAGTCTAGGACCAGAGGACACAGATAGAGTGGATGTGGAGAGGATGTTTCCTATCGTGGGGGAGTCTAGGACCAGAGGACACAGATAGAGTGGATGTGGGGAGGATGTTTCCTATCGTGGGGGAGTCTAGGACCAGAGGACACAGATAGAGTGGATGTGGAGAGGATGTTTCCTGTAGTGGGGGATTCTAGGACCAGAGGACACAGATAGAGTGGATGTGGAGAGGATGTTTCCTGTAGTGGGGGAGTCTAGGACCAGAGGACACAGATAGAGTGGATGTGGAGAGGATGATTCCTATAGTGGGGGAGTCTAGGACCAGAGGACACAGATAGAGTGCATATGGAGAGGATGTTTCCTATAGTGTGGGGGAGTCTAGGACCAGAGGACACAGATAGACTGGATGTGGAGAGGATGTTTCCTATAGTGGGGGAGTGTAGGACTAGAGGACACAGATAGAGTGGATGAGGAGAGGATGTTTCCTATAGTGGAGGAGTCTAGGACCAGAGGACACAGAAAGAGTGGATGTGGAGAGGATGTTTCCTATAGTGGGGAGTCTAGGACCAGAGGACACAGATAGAGTGCATATGGAGAGGATGTTTCCTATAGTGGGGGAGTCTGGGACCAGTGGACACAGATAGAGTGGATGTGGAGAAGATGTTTCCTATACTGGGGGAGTCTAGGACCAGAGGACACAGATAGAGTGAATGTGGGGAAGATGTTTCTTATAGTGGGGGAGTCTGGGACTAGAGGACACAGATAGAATGGATGTGGAGAGGATGTTTCCTATAGTTGGGGGAGTCTAGGACAAGAGGACACAGATAGAGTGGATGAGGAGAGGATGTTTCCTATAGTGGGGGTATCTAGGACCAGAGGACACAGGTAGAGTGGATGTGGACAGGATGTTTCTTATAGTGGGGGAGTCTAGGTCCAGAGGACACAGATAGAGTGGATGTGGAGAGGATGTTTCCTGTAGTGGGGGAGTCTAGGACCAGAGGGCACAGATAGAGTGGACGTGGAGAGGATGTTTCCTATAGTGGGAGAGTCTAGGACCAGAGGGCATGGATAGAGTGGATGTGGAGAGGATGTTTCCCGTAGTGGGGGAGTCTAGGACCAGAGGACACAGATAGAGTGGATGTGGAGAGGATGTTTCCTCGAGTGGGGGATTCTAGGACCAGAGGACACAGATAGAGTGGATGTGGAGAGGATGTTTCCTATAGTGGGGGAGTCTAGGACCAGAGGACACAGATAGAGTGGATGTGGAGAGGATGTTTCCTCGAGTGGGGGATTCTAGGACCAGAGGACACAGATAGAGTGGATGTGGAGAGGATGTTTCCTGTAGTGGGGGAGTCTAGGACCAGAGGACACAGATAGAGTGCATATGGAGAGGATGTTTCCTATGGTGGGGGAGTCTGGGACCAGTGGACACGGATAGAGTGGATGTGGAGAGGATGTTTCCTATAGTGGGGGAGTCTAGGACCAGAGGACACACATAGAGTGGATGAGGAGAGGATGTTTCCTATAATGGGGGAGTATAGGACCAGAGGAAACAGATAGAGTGGATGTGGAGAGGATGTTTCCTATAGTGTGGGAGTCTAGGACCAGAGGAAACAGATAGAGTGGATGTGGAGAGGATGTTTCCTATAGTTGGGGAGTCTAGGACCAGAGGGCACAGATAGAGTGGATGTGGAGAGGATGTTTCCTGTAGTGGGGGAGTGTAGGACCAGAGGACACAGATAGAGTGGATGTGGAGAGGATGTTTCCTCGAGTGGGGGATTCTAGGACCAGAGGACACAGATAGAGTGGATGTGGAGAGGATGTTTCCTGTAGTGGGGGAGTCTAGGACCAGAGGACACAGATAGAGTGCATATGGAGAGGATGTTTCCTATAGTGTGGGGGAGTCTAGGACCAGAGGACACAGATAGACTGGATGTGGAGAGGATGCTTCCTATAGTGGGGGAGTCTGGGACCAGTGGACATGGATAGAGTGGATGTGGAGAGGATGTTTCTTATAGTGAGGGAGTCTAGGACCAGAGGACACAGTTAGAGTGGATGTGGAGAGGATGTTTCCTATAGTGGGGGAGTCTCAGACCAGAGGACACAGATAGAGTGTATGTTGAGAGGATGTTTCCTATAGTGGCGGGGGGGGGGGGGGTCTAGGACCAGAGGACACAGATAGAGTGGATTTGGAGAGGATGTTTCCTATAGTGGGGGAGTCTAGGACCAGAGGACACAGATAGAGTGGATGTGGAGAAGATGTTTCCTATAGTGGGGGAGTCTGGGACCAGAGGACACGGATAGAGTGGATGTGGAGAGGATGTTTCCTATAGTGGGGGAGTCTAGGACCAGAGGACACACATAGAGTGGATGAGGAGAGGATGTTTCCTATAATGGTGGAGTCTAGGACCAGAGGAAACAGATAGAGTGGATGTGGAGAGGATGTTTCCTGTAGTGGGAGTCTAGGACCAGTGGACACAGATAGAGTGGATGTGGAGAGGATGTTTCCTATAGTTGGGGAGTCTAGGACCAGAGGACACAGATAGAGTGGATGTCGAGAGGATGTTTCCTATAGTGGGGGAGTCTAGGACCAGAGGACACTGATAGAGTGGATGTGGAGAGGATGTTTTCTGTAGTGGGGGAGTCTAGGACCAGAGGGCACAGATAGAGTGGATGTGGAGAGGATGTTTCCTGTAGTGGGGGAGTGTAGGACCAGAGGACACAGATAGAGTGGATGTGGAGAGGATATTTCCTGTAGTGGGGGTGTCTAGGACCAGAGGACACAGATAGAGTGGATGTGGAGAGGATGTTTCCTGTACTGGGGGAGTCTAGGACCAGAGGACACAGATAGAGTGGATGTGGAGAGGATGTTTCCTGTAGTGGGGGCTTCTAGGACCAGAGGACACAGATAGTGGATGTGGAGAGGATGTTTCCTGTAGTGGGAGTCTAGGACTAGAGGACTTAGCCTCAGATTTCAGGGACTTCCGTTAAGAATAGAGGTGAGGAGAAACGTCTTTAGCCAGTGAGTAGTGGATCTGTGGAATTTATTGCCAAAGCTGCCAAGTCATCGCGTATATTTGAAGTTGAATTTGATAGTCTCTTGACAGGAGGTCAAAGGTGATGGGAAGAGGGCAGGAGAGTGGGGTTGAGAGGGATAGTAGGTCAGCCATGATGGAATGGTGGACCAGATTCGATGGGCTGAATGGTCTTACTCCTGTGAATTATACCTGAGGCCCAGCCACTGGAGCTCCCATAAACACAAGATCTGATTGGCTGACTGTGGGCCGGTCCTATCACTCAGGGCAGAAACTTCAGGATCTGCCCCTTCGAGGAACTGAACGAGAGGCTGGAGCAGGAGAGACCGAGAGGAGATCTGATAGAGGCTGACAAGATTAGGAGAGGCTGCAGCTAGAGTGGACAGGGAGTGTCTGTTGAAGTGTCTAACACCAGAGGGCATGCATTGGAGGTGAGGGAGGAAGTAGGTTCAAAGGGGGTGTGTGAGGGGTAAGAGTGATTTTTTTTACCTACAGGGAGTGGCGGCGGGGGGCAGATACGTTCGGGAAGTGGAAGGCTACGGACACTGTGTGGACGGGAAAGTCCTGCCAGGTGACCACTTGACCACTGGGTTAATTGGTACGGCAGGACACTGTGGGCCGAAGTTGTACAGTTCCTGAGCTGTACTCTTCCGTGTCCCGTGTTCTAAAATCGCGCAGACCCAGAGGAAATTCATCGCCATATATATATGTATGTTACAACCATTGACCCCCCCACCTCTCCAGCATCTACCCCGGACCTAGGGCGCCACGGTGCCGCACTGGTTGGCGTGACAGAATTCCAGCTCGCGGGCGTCGGCATTCAGATCCGGAGCCTCCCCCCCCCCCCCCCCGCGGTCCCAAGGGCGACCCGGTCAGGGGGTTCATTGGTCACTGGGGCTGGGCCGAGCTAAGAATCTGACGCTCTTTTGACCTGCACCGAGCGCCGGGGGGAGGGGGGGCCACTTCCTCTTGGCTCCGTGGAAGAGGAAAGCGAGTTGGGAACAGGGGCTCCCTCCCCTCTCCCAGGGAATCGCACCGGGGCAGGTGGCGCTGCTGATAAGGAGGGGGTGGGGGGGTGGCTCGACCTTCGCGGGGGGCGCCCGGCAGGACAAAAGGGTGACAAGCGAAACAGTGGCAAGCCTGCTTCCTGAAACACGCGAGCGCACACGCACTGACTCTGGGCAGGCGGCGGATAAACTCCGCGAACTTGTCACAGACGCAGGAGGGCCCGGCTCAGTCACTCTCACAGACAATATGAAAACTTCTCTCCGAGTGGAGGCCGTGCTGGGTCCACTGTTACTTCTCATCTTGTATCAATGATCTGGATGATAATGTGGTAAATTGGATCAGCAAATTCGCTGATGATACAGAGATTGGAGGTGTAGCGGATAGTGAGGAAGGTTTTCAAAGCTTGCAGAGGGATCTGGACCAGCTGGAAAAATGGGCTGAGAAATGGCAGATGGAGTTTAATACAGACAAGTGTGAGGTATTGCACTTTGGAAGGAAAAACCAAGGTAGAACATACAAGGTAAATGGTAGGTCACTGAGGAGTGCAGCAGAACAGAGGGATCTGGGAGAACAGGTACAAAATTCCATAAAAGTGGTGTCACAGGTAGATAGGGTTGTAAAGAGAGTTTTTGGTACATTGGCCTTTATAAATCAAAGTATTGAGTGTAAGAGTTGGAATGTTATGGTGAGGTTGTGTAAGACATTGGTGAGGCCGAATTTGGAGTATTGTGTGCAGTTTTGGTCACCGAATTACAGGAAGGATATTAATAAGGTTGAAAGAGTGCAGAGGAGGTTTACAAGGATGTTGCTGGGACTTGAGAAACTGAGTTACAGAGGAAGGTTGAATAGATTAGGACTTTATTCCCTGGAGCGTAGGAGAATGAGGGGAGATTTGATAGAGGTGTATAAAATTATGATGGGTATAGATAGAGAGAAACTGCAGACGCTGGAGATCCGTCTCTATGGGGGTAAAAAGTACAAAAAAGTAAAAAAAAAGTTTTGGGCGTTTTGGGCCCAAAACCCTTTGGCCTAAGCTCTCTTGTATATTTGTTGTATGAGTGTGTGTGTATATGTGTGAGTGTGTGTATGTGTGTGTATATATGTGTATATGTGAGTGAGTGTGTGTGTGTCTGTATGTGTGAGTGAATGTGTGTGTGTGTGTGTCTGTCTGTCTCTGTATGTGTGAGTGAGTGTGTGTGTGTGTGTCTGTGTGTATATGTGTGTGTATATGTGAGTGAGTGTGTGTGTATATCTGAGTGAGTGTGTGTGAGTGTGTGTGTGTGTATGTGTGTGTGTGTGTCTGTGTGTATGTGTGTGTGTATATGTGAGTGAGTGTGTGTGTATATCTGAGTGAGTGTGTGTGAGTGTGTGTGTGTGTGTGTGTGAGTGAATGTGTGTGTGTCTGTGTGTATGTGTGTGTCTGTCTGTCTGTATGTGTGAGTGAGCGTGTGTGTGTGTCTGTGTGTATGTGTGTGTGTATATGTGAGTGAGTGTGTGTGTGTGTGTCTGTGTGTATGTGTGTGTCTGTGTATGTGTGTGTGTGAGTGAATGTGTGTGTGTATGTGTGAGTGAGTGTGTATGTGTCTGTGTGTGTGTCTGTATGTGTGAATGAATGTGTGTGTATATGTGTGAGTGTGTGTGTGAGTGAGTGTGTGTGTGTCTGTATGTGTGAGTAAGTGTGTGTCTGTGTGTGTGTGTCTGTATGTGTGAGTGAATGTGTGTCTGTGTCTATATATGTGTGTGTGAGTGAGTGTATGTGTGAGTGAATGTGTGTGTGTATGTGTGAGTGTGTGTGTGAGTGAGTGAGTGTGTGTGTGTCTGTGTGTATATGTGTGTGTATATGTGAGTGAGTGTGTGTGTGTGTCTGTCTGTCTCTGTATGTGTGAGTGAGTGTGTGTGTGTGTCTGTGTGTATATGTGTGTGTATATGTGAGTGAGTGTGTGTGTATATCTGAGTGAGTGTGTGTGAGTGTGTGTGTGTGTATGTGTGTGTGTGTGTCTGTGTGTATGTGTGTGTGTATATGTGAGTGAGTGTGTGTGTATATCTGAGTGAGTGTGTGTGAGTGTGTGTGTGTGTGTATGTGTGTGTGTGTGTCTGTGTGTATGTGTGTGTATATGTGAGTGAGTGTGTGTGTATATCTGAGTGAGTGTGTGTGAGTGTGTGTGTGTGTGTGTGAGTGAATGTGTGTGTGTCTGTGTATGTGTGTGTGTGAGTGAATGTGTGTGTGTATATGTGTGAGTGTGTGTGTGTGTGTCTGTATGTGAGTGTGTGTGTGTCTGTATGTGTGAGTGAATGTGTGTGTGTATATGTGTGAGTGTGTGTGTACGTGAGTGTGTGTGTGTCTGTATGTGTGAGTGAGTGTGTGTCTGTGTCTATATATGTGTGTGTGAGTGAGTGTATGTGTGAGTGAATGTGTGTGTGTATGTGTGAGTGTGTGTGTGAGTGAGTGTGTGTGTGTCTGTATGTGAGTGTGTGTGTGTCTGTATGTGTGAGTGAATGTGTGTGTGTATATGTGTGAGAGTGTGTGTGTGGAGTGAGTGAGTGTGTGTGTCTGTATGTGAGTGTGTGTGTGTATGTGAGTGTGTGTGTGTGTGTGTGTGTCTGTATGTGTGAGTGAGTGTGTGCCTGTGTCTATATATATGTGTGTGTGAGTGAATGTATGTGTCTCTGTGTGTCTGTATGTGTGAGTGTGTGTGTGTGTGAGTGTGTGTGTGTGTGTCTGTGTGTGTGTGTGTGTCTGTATGTGAGTGTGTGTGTGTATCTGTGTGTGTGTGTGTCTGTGAGTGAGTGTGTGTGTGTGTGTGTGTGTCTGTGTGTCTGTGTCTGTGTGTGTGTGTGTGTGTGTGTGTGTCTGTGTCTGTGTGTGTGTCTGTGTGTGTGTGTCTGTGTGTGTGTGTGTCTGTGTGTGTGTGTCTGTGTGTGTGTCTGTGTGTGTGTGTGTGTGTGTGTGTCTGTGTCTGTGTGTGTGTGTCTGTGTGTGTGTGTGTGTGTGTGTGTGTGTGTGTGTGTGTGTGTGTGTGTGTGTGTGTGTGTGTGTGTGTGTTTTTAATGACTGTCTTCTTTATCTAATTGTATTTTTTGTTTTGTGTTGTTTCGGACCTGGATGAACAATTACTTTGCCCTCCCGTACACGTGTGTGCTGGAAATACGTTAAAACAGCCTTGAAGACAACCCTTGCCACTTCCCCCCCCCCCCCCCACCCCACCCCCGGCTGGGATGCTCGAGCGTCTACATCCTCTTGCTGAGGGAGTTCCGGATTCCGACATGCTTGGTGTGGGAACGCACTTCCCGAACTTCCTCTAATATTGCGGCTCCACGCCCCTGTCCTTGACCCCCGTTGCAGAGGAAGTGAAATCCACCCTGGCCCCTCCCAGTGCCTTCGGCCAAGTCTCCTCTGGCTTCAAAACTCGACGGGCTCTCTTAATGACCCTTCAAAGCCTAACTTTATATCAGTCAACTGGGATGCAGAACGTAGATTATAAGCTACACCTAGGAGCAGACTGAGGCAGCCTACAGCAGTGTCAGGAAAACAATCTCTCCCTCAACATCACAGAAACAAAGGAGCTGGTTGTGGACTACAGGGGAAATGGAGACAGGCTGGCCCCCATTGACATCAGTGGATCTGGGGTTGAGAGGGTGAGCAGCTTTAAGTTCCTCAGCACAAACATCCCCGAGGATCTCACGTGGTCTGTACACACCGACTGTGTGGTGAAAAATGCACAAAAGCGCCACTCTCATCTCAGATGGTTGAGGGTTTGGTATGGATCCCCAAATCCTATGGACCTTCTACAGGAGCACAACTGAGAGCATCCTGACTGGCTGCGTCACTGCCTGGTACGGGGACTGAACCTCCCTCAATCGCAGGACTCTGCAGAGAGTGGTGCGGACAGCCCAGCACATCTGTAGTTGTGAACTTCCCACTATTCAGGACATTTACAGAGACAGGTGTGTAAAAGAGGTACAGGAGCCTGAAGACACACACTCAACGATTCAGGAACAGCTTCTTCCCCTCTGCCATCGGGGAGGAGGTACAGGAGCCTGAAGACACACACTCAACGATTCAAGAACAGCTTCTTCCCCTCTGCCATCAGGGAGGAGGTACAGGAGCCTGAAGACACACACTCAACGATTCAGGAACAGCTTCTTCCCCTCTGCCATCAGGGAGGAGGTACAGGAGCCTGAAGACACACACTCTGTGATTCAGGAACAGCTTCTTCCCCTCTGCCATCAGGGAGGAGGTACAGGAGCCTGAAGACACACACTCAGCGATTCAGGAACAGCTTCTTCCCCTCTGCCATGAGGGAGGAGGTACAGGAGCCTGAAGACACACACTCAGCGATTCAGGAACGGCTTCTTCCCCTCTGCCATGAGGGAGGAGGTACAGGAGCCTGAAGACACACACTCAGCGATTCAGGAACGGCTTCTTTCCCTCTGCCATCAGGGAGGAGGTACAGGAGCCTGAAGACACACACTCAACGATTCAGGAACGGCTTCTTTCCCTCTGCCATCAGGGAGGAGGTACAGGAGCCTGAAGACACACACTCAACGATTCAGGAACAGCTTCTTCCCCTCTGCCATCCGATTTCTGAATGGACATTGAACTCGTGATCACCACCTCACTACTTTTCGTTTGAAATTTCTGTGTTTTCTTTTTAAACTGTTCATTCAATTTAACTGCTTGACCTCACTCCCACCCGTTGCTTAATTGAACTGTGCCCGGGGCCGGGCTGCAGTCGACGGAGTGAATGGCTGCCCGCTGTCCCGTCACGATCGCACGATTCCGAGTGGGCCCTTGCTGGTGTGGCCTCTGCGAGGGTCCGCACCTCGGCGTGGCGGAGAGGCTCAGGGGCGTTCTTGAGGCCCCCCCCCAAAAGCGACGCCTCCCAGAGCTTAGCGCTCCGGTGGCGGTAAGGACGCGGGGGGAGTCTCCAGACAATGAGCTGTCCAAGCAAAACCTGGCTGGAGAAAGACACAACAGCGACGAAGGCTGCACCAGCAAAGCGTCCCCCCGGCGATACCCTATTCCACCGACACTGACCCCAGTCTGTCAAAGACCCGTGCCTCAGCCTCACAGCCACGCACAGGCGCTCTCCATCAAGGGAACAACCCCTCCGTCAGGCCCGTCGCTGACCGCAGCATGCCTGGGCCTACTGTCCTGGGTCAGTCCCCAGGCCTGCAGCCCATCTTCGCCGTGGTGTGCTGTGACCAGCCACCCCTCTGCTTCAACCGGGCTAGCCTGGCGATTTATTAACAACCCCTCCGTCAGGCCGGCCGCTGACCGCAGCATGCCTGGGCCTACTGTCCTGGGTCAGTCCCCAGGCCTGCAGCCCATCTTCACCGTGGTATGCTGTGACCAGCCACCCCTCCCCTTCTGCCCGGGCTAGCCTGGCGATTTATTAACAACCCCTCCGTCAGGCCGGCCGCTGACCGCAGCACGCCTGGGCCTACTGTCCTGGGTCAGTCCCCAGGCCTGCAGCCCATCTTCGCCGTGGTGTGCTGTGGCCAGCCACCCCTCTGCTTCTACTGGGCTAGCCTGGCGATTTATTAACAACCCCTCTGTCAGGCCGGCCGCTGACCGCAGCACGCCTGGGCCTACTGTCCTGGGTCAGTCCCCAGGCCTGCAGCCCATCTTTGCTGCGGTGTGCTGTGGCCAGCCGCTCCTCCCCTTCTGCCCGGGCTAGCCTGGCAATTTATTAACAACCCCTCCGTCAGGCCGGCTGCTGACCGCAGCATGCCTGGGCCTACTGTCCTGGGTCAGTCCCCAGGCCTGCAGCCCATCTTCGCCGTGGTGTGCTGTGACCAGCCACCCCTCTGCTTCTACCCGGGCTAGCCTGGCGATTTATTAACCAAAATATACTTTGTTCAAAACTAAAATTACGTACAATAAACTATTCAGTGACTCTCAGTCCTTTACAAATGTTTCCATTACATTCTCAACATTTCCACACTTTTAGCCACCCAGGTGGCATAGTGTTATTTCACATTTACATATACTCCCCCACTACCACTTGTACAATGTCCTGTGTATGTTACTCAAAATGGGTTTTTTTGGTTTGTTAAGAGTAGGAATGCTTCTTTGTCTGATAAGTGTTTCTCTTGCGGTTGTTTTGCTTTATACTTGTTGATACGGTAATTGTATTCATTTGTTAACCAATGGGGAATGTCATTGTGTCTTGTGAGGCTGGGAGCTTGGGGGAGGGGTTTTTTCGCGGGCTTTTGGTGGGGAGAGCGGGAGGAAGACGCCGAGGAAGGTGGACGTGCGCTGCACTGCTCGGAAGACCACCGGGGGTGGTCCTAGGTGCGAAGACGTGGAGGTCGGAGGCAAGCGACGAGCGGTCGAATGGTTCGATGTTTGAGCTCCAACGATGTGCACTAAACCGACTGAACTTTGATAAGTTGGCGCCTTTTTGTTTTTTTCCCTTGCATATATATTGTATTGCCTAATACTCTTTTAATTTTAGTAAACTCTTTAAAGTGTATTTCATAACGGTATTTGTTGTGGGTTTGATACTGTGGGCGGGCGCGAGGCATTAACTCGATTCTCACAGCACCTGCGTGTACGGGAGGTGGGACTGGTGTGTGGCTGGATCTCCTTTTCCCCTAGACATATACCAGCCTGTTGGGTAAGTGTTACACACTCAACTTCCATGGGAGAAGAACCCTAGACTGTGGTCCTTCCCCACCGGGCCCTTGCAGTGGCTGCACCGAGTTTGAGTGCGTCCCTCCGCACGGACTCCTGCAGCCGAGAGTGTGCCAGTCAGCAGCATTCCCCCACGGACGTCTCCGTGTGCTGGTAGACCATCAAGTTTCGGGCCGACCAAAGAGCGTCTTTCACCGAGTTGATGATCTGCCAGCAGCACCGGATGTTGGTCTCCGTGTGCGTCCCCGGGAACAGCCCGTAGATCAGAGAGTCCTCTGTTACGCAGCTGCTGGGGATGAACCTCGACACTGTCCCTTCCATCCTCCTCCACACCTTCTCCGCGAACTCACAGTTTGCAAAGAGGTGGGTCACCGACTCCTCCTCACTGCAGTCCTCCCGTGGGCAGAGGGGTGTGGAGACGACGTTCCGGGCGTACAGGAGGGATCGGACTGGGAGGGATCGTGCCTGTTGGTGAGGTCTGGCGATGAGGCATTTTGCCAGATGAACTGGACGGTCTGCTCAGGGAACCACCCTACTGTGTCCATCTCGTCCTTCTCCTGCAGTGCCTGCAGGACCTTACGTGCTGACCACTGCCTGAGGGCCCTGTGGTCAAAGGCGTTGACCTGAAAGAACTTCTCTACGAAGGAAAGGTATGGCGGCAATGACCAGCTGACTGGGGCGTTGCGCGGTAGTGGGGCCAGGGCGACAGACAATAGGTGCAGGAATAGGCTATTCAGCCCTTCGAGTCAGCACTGCCATTGACTGTGATCATGGCTGATCATCCACAATCAGTACCCTGTTCCTGCCTTCTCCCTGTATCCCTTGACTCCACTATCTTTAAAAGCTCGATCTAACTCTCTCTTGAAAGCATCCAGAGACTTGGCCTCCACTGTCTTCTGAGGCAGAGCATTCCACAGATCCACAACTCTCTGGGTGAAAAAGTTTTTCCTCAACTCCGTTCCTAAATGGCCTACCCCTTATTCTTAAACTGTGGCCTCTGGTTCTGGACTCGCCCAACATCAGGAACGTGTTTCCTGCCTCTAGTGTGTCCAATCCCTTAATAATCTTATATGTTTCAATCAGATCCCCTCTCATCCTTCTAAATTCCAGTGTATACAAGCCCAGTTGCTCCAATCTTTCAACATGTGACAGTCCCGCCATCCCGGGAATTAACCTCGTGAACCTACGCTGTACTCCAATAGCAAGAATGTCCTTCCTCAAATTTGGAGACCAAAACGGAACACAATACTCTTGGTGTGGTCTCACCAGGATCCTGTACAACTGCAGGAGGACCTCTTTGCTCCAATACTCAACTCCCCTTGTTATGAAGGCCAACATGCCATCAGCTTTCTTCACTGCCTGCGGTACCTGCATGCTTACTTTCAGTGACTGATGAACAAGAACACCTAGATCTCGTTGTACTTCCCCTTTTCCTAACGATGCCATATAGATAGTAATCTGCCTTCCTGTTCTTGCCAGCAAAGTGGACAACCTCACATTTATCCACATTAAACTGCATCAGCCCACTCACCCAACCTGTCCAAGTCACCCTGCATTCTCCTAACATCCTCCTCAAATTCACACTGCCACCCAGCTTTGTGTCATTTGCAAAATTGCTAATGTTACTTTTAATCCCTTCATCTAAATTATTAATGCATATCGTAAACAGCTGCAGTCCCAGCACTGAACCTTGCGGTACCCCACTGGTCACTGCCAGCCATTCTGAAAAGGACCCGTTAATCCCTACTGTTTGTTTCCTGTCTGCCAACCAATTTTCTATTCATGTGAGTACTCTACCCTCAATACCATATGGTCTAATTTTGCACACTAATCTCCTATGTTGAACTTGATCAAAGGCTTTCTGGAAGTCCAGGTTCACTACATCCACTGGCTCTCCCTTGTCCATTTTCATAGTTACATCCTCAAAAAATTCCAGAAGATTAGTCGAGCAAGATCTGTAATGTCAGCAAAGACACGCTCAAGTTTCTACAGATGTACTGTGGGCAGCATTCTGACTGGCTGAGTATGGGGGGGGGGGGGTGGACACTACACAGGACCGAAATAAGCTGCAGGAAGCTGTAAACCCGTGGACACCGCCCTCCCCAGCATCCAGTACATCTTCGAGGAGCAATGCCTCAAAAAAAGGTGCCGTCCATCGTTAAGGGCCCCACACCACCCAAGGCACGCCCTCTCCTCATTGCTACCGCCAGAAGCCTGAAGACACTCACTCAACAATTCAAGAAGACATTCTTCCCCTCTGCCATCAGATTTCTGAATGGTCACTGAACCCGTGAACACTACCTCACTACTTATTTGCACTACCTACTCAAATTAATATAGATATATTTCTACATAACGTACATATCATGCATTGCAACGTACCGCTGCCAGTAGGCAACAATTTCCGCGACAGATGCCGGTGATATTAAACACGATTCTGATTCTGAGAATAATCTGTATAAAAGATCTGTAAAGACCAAACACCAAAGAATCTACGTCACTTTGGGAAGGCATAATGATCTAAGTCCATTCAGGAATGTTTTATGTCAGGACCGTCTCACATCAGTTCCTGGACAGAAGCGCAAACGAGAACGATATAATTGTTGCTCCCGTTCCGACGCAGCGCGAAAAGAAACATTGACACGATAACGGAAAGAGGTTAAAAATCTAAAACCCCAATAAGTATAAATCTAAACAGGGACAACGTGACGTGTAGTGGTCACACAAAGCTTGAAATAGAGGGGACGCGCGTTCAGTTACCGCCGTTGCTGGTGTGGAGTTTGTACGTTCTCCCGGTGACCGCGTGCGTTTCCTCCCAGTGCTCCGGTTTATCCCCCACGGAGCAGTTGGGAGGTTGATTGGTCCGGTGATAAGGAGGGGATGAAATGTGATGGTTGCCGGGCGGTGTGGCACAAAGGGCTGGAAGGGCCCATTCCCGCTAAATCGCAATAAATAGATTAACAATAAACGGACTGTATACACATAGATTGGTTGTGTGTCCATACAGTGACGCTGGGCACAGGAGTGTCTGTACACAAGGTGACTCTGACAGGGAATGAGAAAGTAGTGGTGATTGGGGGTGTGGAGGGGTGGGTCAGTGGGTGGTTGGGGGTGTGGAGGGGTGGGTCAGTGGGTGATTGGGAGTGTGGAGGGGTGGGTCAGTGGGTGATTGGGGTGTGGAGGGGTGGGTCAGTGGGTGGTTGGGAGTGTGGAGGGATGGGTCAGTGGGTGATTGGGGGTGTGGAGGGTGGGTCAGTGAGTGATTGGGGGTGTGGAGGGGTGGGTCAGTGAGTAATCGGGAGTGTGGAGAGGTGGGTCAGTGGGTGATTGGGGGTGTGGAGGGGTGGGTCAGTGGGTGATTGGGAGTGTGGAGGGGTGGGTCAGTGGGTGATTGGGGTGTGGAGGGGAGGGTCAGTGGGTGGTTGGGAGTGTGGAGGGGTGGGTCAGTGGGTGATTGGGAGTGTGGAGGGGTGGGTCAGTGGGTGATTGGGGTGTGGAGGGGTGGGTCAGTGGGTGGTTGGGAGTGTGGAGGGGTGGGTCAGTGGGTGATTGGGGGTGTGGAGGGTGGGTCAGTGAGTGATTGGGGGTGTGGAGGGGTGGGTCAGTGAGTAATCGGGAGTGTGGAGGGGTGGGTCAGTGGGTGATTGGGGGTGTGGAGGGGTGGGTCAGTGGGTGATTGGGAGTGTGGAGGGGTGGGTCAGTGGGTGATTGGGGTGTGGAGGGGTGGGTCAGTGGGTGGTTGGGAGTGTGGAGGGGTGGGTCAGTGGGTGATTGGGGGTGTGGAGGGTGGGTCAGTGAGTGATTGGGGGTGTGGAGGGGTGGGTCAGTGAGTAATCGGGAGTGTGGAGGGGTGGGTCAGTGGGTGATTGGGGGTGTGGAGGGGTGAATCAGTGGGTAATCGGGGGTGTGGAGGGGTGGGTCAGTGAGTAATCGGGGGTGTGGAGGGGTGGGTCAGTGGGTAATTGGGGGTGTGGAGGGGTGGGTCAGTGGGTAATCGGGAGTGTGGAGGGGTGGGTCAGTGGGTGATTAGGGGTGTGGAGGGGTGGGTCAGTGGGTTATCGGGGGTGTGTGGAGGGGTGGGTTGGTGGGTAATCGGGGATGTGGAGGGGTGGGTCAGTGGGTGGTTGGGGGTGTGTGGAGTGGTGGGTCAGTGTGTGGTTGGGGGTGTGGAGGGGTGGGTCAGTGGGTGGTTGGGGGTGTGTGGAGGGGTGGGTCAGTGGGTGATTGGGTGTGTGGAGGGGTGGGTCAGTGGGTGATTGGGGGTGTGGAGGGGTGGGTCAGTGGGTGATAGGGGGTGTGGAGGGGTGGGTCAGTGGGTGATTGGGGGTGTGTGGAGGGGTGGGTCAGTGGGTGTTTGGGGTGTGGAGGGGTGGGTCAGTGGGTGATTGGGGGTGTGGAGGGGTGGGTCAGTGGGTAATCGGGTGTGTGGAGGGGTGGGTCAGTGGGTAATCGGGGGTGTGGAGGGGTGGGTCGGTGGGTGATTGGGGGTGTGGAGGGGTGGGTCAGTGGGTGATTGGGGTGTGTGGAGGGGTGGGTCAGTGGGTGAATGGGGGTGTGTGGAGGGGAGGGTCAGTGGGTGATTGGGGGTGTGGAGGGGAGGGTCAGTGAGTGATTGGGGTGTGGAGGGGAGTGTCAGTGGGTGACTGGGTGTGTGGAGGGGTGGGTCAGTGGGTGATTGGGGGTGTGGAGGGGTGGATCAGTGGGTGGTTGGGGGTGTGGAGGGGAGTGTCAGTGGGTGACTGGGTGTGTGGAGTGGTGGGTCAGTGAGTGATTGGGGGTGTGGAGGGGTGAGTCAGTGGATGATTGGGGGTGTGGAGGGGTGGGTCAGTGGGTGGTTGGGTGTGTGGAGGGGTGGGTCAGAGGGTGATTGGGGGTGTGGAGGGGGTGGGTCAGTGGGTGATTGGGGGTGTGGAGGGGTGGGTCAGTGGGTGGTTGGGTGTGTGGAGGGGTGGGTCAGTGGGTGATTGGGGTGTGGAGGGGTGGGTCAGTGGGTGATTGGGGGTGTGGAGGGGTGGGTCAGTGGGTGATTGGGGTGTGTGGAGGGGTGGGTCAGTGGGTGATTGGGGGTGTGTGGAGGGGAGGGTCAGTGGTGATTGGGTGTGTGGAGGGGAGGGTCAGTGGTGATTGGGTGTGTGGAGAGGAGGGTCAGTGGGTGATTGGGTGTGTGGAGGGGAGGGTCAGTGAGTGATTGGGGTGTGGAGGGGTGGATCAGTGGGTGACTGGGTGTGTGGAGGGGTGGGTCAGTGGGTGATTGGGGGTGTGGAGGGGTGGATCAGTGGGTGGTTGGGGGTGTGGAAGGGTGGGTCAGTGAGTGATTGGGGGTGTGGAGGGGTGGGTCAGTGGGTGGTTGGGTGTGTGGAGGGGTGGGTCAGAGGGTGATTGGGGGTGTGGAGGGTGGGTCAGTGGGTGGTTGGGTGTGTGGAGGGATGGGTCAGTGAGTGATTGGGGGTGTGGAGGGGTGGGTCAGTGGGTGATTAGGGGTGTGGAGGGGTGGGTCAGTGGGTTATCGGGGGTGTGTGGAGGGGTGGGTTGGTGGGTAATCGGGGATGTGGAGGGGTGGGTCCATGGGTGGTTGGGGGCTGTGGAGGGTTGGGTCAGTGGGTGATTGGGGATGTGGAGGGGTGGGTCAGTGGGTGATTGGGTGTGTGGAGGGGTGGGTCAGTGAGTGATTGGGGGTGTGGAGGGGTGGGTCAGTTGCTGATTGGGGGTGTGGAGGGGTGGGTCAGTGGGTGATTGGGGTGTGGAGGGGTGGGTCAGTGGGTGATTGGGGGTGTGGAGGGGTGGGTCAGTGGGTGATTGAGAGTGTGGAGGGGTGGGTCAGTGGGTGATTGGGAGTGTGGAGCGGTAGGTCAGTGGGTGATTGGGGTGTAGGGGGGTGGGTCGGTGGGTGGGGGTGTTGATGAGCCTCACTGCTTGGGGAAAGTCACTGTTTTTGAGTCTGGTGGTCCAGGTGTGGATGCTACGGAGCCTCGTCCCCGATGGGGGTGGGTGCAGTTCTATGTACTAGTCATATCCTGTGACCAGGGACACCCTCGTCATTGAATAGAGGTTGCGAGACACATGACAAACCAGCCCACCATTGCGTCAGGGTGATGAAGAATTCAGCCACGGGCACAAAAATGGGGCGATGTGGCATTCTCATCTCAGTACTGGAGGAGAAGACCTTTCATCTTCAGAGGGCACCTCGCATATCACAGAGAGACACAAGGCGTGGGGGGATCACAGTCTGTGTTTTCTGTCATTTCGCAGCTCGGCGTCGAGCTCCGCCGACGGAGTGAGGGGGCGTGTATTCCCAGAAGGAGGTGAATCTCCGAGCCCAGGAGCTCTCTTACCTTGGCTGTTCGTATCGTCCTCGTCTTTATCCCAATCAACGGGTGGGGGAAAGTCGTCCTCTGCAAGAAAGAAGATGAAATGTCATCAGTACACAGCGTGTCTTGTGGGGCTCAATCACAGCATCGAATAGCAGAGAGAACGCCTTGCGTGGTACGAGGGTGAGATGTTTTACATGTAACAATTGGGGGCCTGCCATCTGTTGCCCGTGGTAGTGGTGGAGGCAGATACACGAGTGGTTTTTAGATCGGCACTTGAGTGTTACGAGAATGGAGGGATACGGATATTGTGCCGGGAGAAGTGATTAATTCAGTTGACCTTTTGATGACCGATTTAATTGTTCGGTACAACATTGTGAGCAGAACGCCTCGAGCTGTTTGACTTCTTGTGTTAAGTTCGAGTTGTTAAGCAGACAGGGAGTTTAGATAGCATTGGTCTCAGTTCCTATCGAATTTTGAATATCCTCGATATTGTGGATGTGGAGAGGATGTTTCCTATAGTGGGGGAGTCTAGGACCAGAGTGCACAGATAGAGTGGATGTGGAGAGGATGTTTCCTATAGGGGGGGAGTCTAGGAACAGAGGACACAGACAGAGTGGGTGTGGAGAGGATGTTTCCCATAGTGGGGGAGTCTAGGACCAGAGGACACAGATAGAGTGGATGTGGAGAGGATGTTTCCTATAGTGGGGGAGTCTAGGACCAGAGGTCACAGATAGAGTGGATGTGGAGAGGATGTTTCCTATAGTGGGGGAGTCTAGGACCAGAGGTCACAGATAGAGTGGATGTGGAGAGGGTGTTTCCTATAGTGGGGGAGTCTAGGACCAGAGGACTCAGACAGAGTGGATGTGGAGAGGATGTTTCCTACAGTGGGGGAGTCTAGGACCAGAGGACACAGATAGAGTGGATGTGGAGAGGATGTTTCCTATAGTGGGGGAGTCTAGGATCAGGGGACATAGATAGAGTGGATGTGGAGAGGATGTTTCCTATAGTGGGGGAGTCTAGGATCAGGGGACATAGATAGCGTGGATGTGGAGAGGATGTTTCCTGTCATGGGGGAGTCTAGGACCAGAGGTCACAGATAGAGTGGATGTGGAGAGGGTGTTTCCTATAGTGGGGGAGTCTAGGACCAGAGGACACAGATAGAGTGGATGTGGAGAGGATGTTTCCCATAGTGGGTGAGCCTAGGACAAGAGGGCACAGATAGAGTGGATGTGGAGAGGATGTTTCCCATAGTGGGTGAGCCTAGGACAAGAGGGCACAGATAGAGTGGATGTGGAGAGGATGTTTCCTATTGTGGGGGAGTCTAGGAGCAGAGGACACAGGTAGAGTGGATGTGGAGAGGATGTTTCCTATAGTGGGGAGGTCTAGGACCAGAGGGCACAGATAGAGTGGATGTGGAGAGGATGTTTCCTATTGTGGGGGAGTCTAGGAGCAGAGGACACAGGTAGAGTGGATGTGGAGAGGATGTTTCCTATAGTGGGGAGGTCTAGGACCAGAGGGCACAGATAGAGTGGATGTGGAGAGGATGTTTCCTATAGTGGGGGAGTCTAGGACCAGAGGACACAGATAGAGTGGATGTGGAGAGGATGTTTCCCATAGTGGGTGAGCCTAGGACAAGAGGGCACAGATAGAGTGGATGTGGAGAGGATGTTTCCCATAGTGGGTGAGCCTAGGACCAGAGGGCACAGATAGAGTGGATGTGGAGAGGATGTTTCCTATAGTGGGGGAGTCTAGGACCAGAGTGCACAGATAGAGTGGATGTGGAGAGGATGTTTCCTATAGTGGGGGAGTCTAGGACCAGAGTGCACAGATAGAGTGGATGTGGAGAGGATGTTTCCTATAGTGATGGAGTCTAGGACCAGAGGACACAGATAGAGTGGATGTGGAGAGGATGTTTCCTATAGTGGGGAGTCTAGGACCAGAGGACACAGGTAGAGTGGATGTGGAGAGGATGTTTCCTATAGTGGGGAGGTCTAGGACCAGAGGGCACAGATAGAGTGGATGTGGAGAGGATGTTTCCTATAGTGGGGGAGTCTAGGACCAGAGGACACAGGTAGAGTGGATGTGAAGAGGACGTTTCAATATAGTGCAGGAGAAACGCCAACTGTTCATGCCTCAAGCCTAGATGTTGCCTGACCTGTCGAGTTAACACATTTTGTGTGATGATGTGAAATTTATCGTTCTGTGACAGTGTGCAAGTGTTCAGTGTCTGTTCTGAAATCTGATGAAGGGTCTTGGCCAGAAATGTTGATGCTGTGACCTGCAGCTTCTGACGGGATCTCCCTGTTTGCCTGCCTAAACAAGGTCACAGTGGTATCGGCAGCAGTGGGTGGGTTGGATCGTGATCCCAGAGACCGAGGTGAAGTTTTCCTGACCTGGTAAGGGTCAGAGATCACCGGCCGTGAGGACCGAGACCACAGCTGGAACAGAACTGCAAGACTGACCGAAATCAGAATCAGGGTTAATATCACCGGCAAATCTTGTGAAATTCGTTAACTTTACGGCAAAAGTACAATGACAAATAAATATAGAGAAAAAACTGAATTTTAGTAAAATAGTTAAGTTTGAATAAGTAGTGCAAAAAAAAACAGAAATAAAAAAAAGTAGTGAGGTAGTGTTCGTGGGTTCAGTGTCCATTCAGAAATCTGATGGCAGAGTGGAAGAAGCTGTTCCTGAATCGTTGAGTGTGTGTCTTCAGGCTCCTGTACCTCCTCCCTGATGGCAGAGGGGAAGAAACTGTTCCTGAATCGTTGAGTGTGTGTCTTCAGACTCCTGTGCCTCCTCCCTGATGGCGGAGGGGAAGAAGCTGTTCCTGAATCGTTGAGTGTGTGTCTTCAGGCTCCTGTACCCCGTCCCTGATGGCAGAGGGGAAGAAGCTGTTCCTGGGTTATAGAGACAGGAAGGGGTGTGGGGGACAGAGGGGTTTACAGAGATAGGGAGGATGTAGGGGTCAGAGGGGGTTACAGAGATGGGGAGTGGTGTAGGGGCCGGAGGGGGTTACAAAGACACGAAGGTGTGTAGGGGCTGGAGGGGGTTACAGAGACAGGGAGGTGTGTGGGGGACGGAGGGGGTTACAGAGACAGGGAGGGGTGTGGGATACGGAGGGATTTACAGGGAGGGGTGGTGCGTGTGTGTCTGGAAACGGGACATCAGGTGTGATCTCAGTGCGGGCTCCGTACACACGGGTGTACTGCTGCAGATTGCTGACCTGGGGGTGGGGAGGTGAAGCGAAGGTGGGAAGGTGGGACATTCGCTCAAAGTTTTCCAGAGCCAACCTTTTTTGAAAGGTGAGATATCAGAAACTCGTTGTTGATTAGACCAATCGTTCTCCGGAGGAGGCAAGTATTAGTGACGGTCCCCTGCGGGATTATCCCTGCAAAATCCTATCTCAGCGTACTGCAATTCTCTGTGTGTGTACTTGGCACTGTCTGCACCCTGCCTTTTTCCTCCCCTCCATTCAAATGGGAATCAATTCAAATCAGCTCAAGGTTTGGTGCTTATTTATAAATTTGATCTCAGCTCGGTCGAGTCAGGCCTGGGGGCCGGACCCATGGGAGGGCAGAGTGCGCAGCAGATCTCTGCGGAAGCAAATCAGGTCCTGGGCGAGGAGCTTCTTGTGAATGCGTGTAACCTGATTAGGAACGACTGGGAATACATTTGGCCAGCGACTGCCCGCTTGGCTTGCAGTGTGGCGGGCTGTGTGATGCGCAGAGCCAGTGTGTCCAACCGCAGCTCCTAATCTAGCCCGCCCCAGACTCTCTGCCCCTGCTCGGCTATTGAACCGCTGGTGCTGAGGGTCAGGCCTGGATGCCCGCCCGTGCAGGAGTCATTAAACGCAGCCCTCTGAGGTGGTTAAGGTTTTGAACGGAATCGACCGGAGCTGGCGCCTCTGGCCACGCCGGCTCGAGTGAGGGGACGACAGCCTCCGGAATCGGAGCTTCACCCTGGGCATGCCGGGCAGCGTGAACGGAAATCAGCAGACGGTGGGAGGTTTCGGGCTGAGGACCCTTCACCAGAGGTGGGGGGAAGGACACCAGAACGTAAAGGTGGCAGGGGGTGAGGTGGTAGGGTGGGGGTAGGGAGGGTAAAGGGCTGGAGAGGAAGGAATCTGATAGGAGAGGAGAGTGGACCATGGGAGAAAGGGAAGGAGGAGGGACACCAGGGGGAGGTGATGGGTGGGAGAGGTAAAGGGCTGGAGAGGAAGGAATCTGATAGGAGAGGAGAGTGGACCGTGGGAGAAAGGGAAGGAGGAGGGACACCAGGGGGAGGTGATGGGTGGGAGAGGTAAAGGGCTGGAGAGGAAGGAATCTGATCGGAGAGGAGAGAGGACCATGGGAGAGAGGGAGGGAGGGTTGTTGTGACAGGCAGGTGAGAAGAGGTAAGGGTGCAGAGTGGGGAATGGAATGGAAGAAGAGGGGAGAGGGTACCGGAAGGAGAAATTGATATTCATACCATCAGGCACTCGCCTCCCCAGCATCCAGGACGAACGCACACCTCTTGTTCAGGGGCCCCACCACACAGGACCTGCCCTCTTCTCATTGCTACCATCAGGGAGGAGGTACAGGAGCCTGAAGACACACACTCAGCGATTCAGGAACAGCTTCTTCCCCTCTGCCATCAGGGAGGAGGTACAGGAGCCTGAAGACACACACTCAGCGATTCAGGAACAGCTTCTTCCCCTCTGCCATCAGGGAGGAGGTACAGGAGCCTGAAGACATGCACCCAACGATTCAGGAATAGCTTCTTCCCCTCTGCCATCAGGGAGGAGGTACAGGAGCCTGAAGACACACACTCAGTGATCCAGGAACAGCTTCTTCCCCTCTGCCATCAGGGAGGAGGTACAGGAGCCTGAAGACACGCACCCAACGATTCAGGAATAGCTTCTTCCCCTCTGCCATCAGGGAGGAGGTACAGGAGCCTGAAGACACACACTCAACGATTCAGGAACAGCTTCTTCCCCTCTGCCATCAGGGAGGAAGTACAGGAGCCTGAAGACACACACTCAGTGATCCAGGAACAGCTTCTTCCCCTCTGCCATCAGGGAGGAGGTACAGGAGCCTGAAGACACACACTCAACGATTCAGGAACAGCTTCTTCCCCTCTGCCATCAGGGAGGAGGTACAGGAGCCTGAAGACACACACTCAATGATTCATGAACAGCTTCTTCCCCTCAGCCATCCGATTTCTGAATGGACATTGAACCCGTGAACACTACCTCACTACCTATTTATATGCACGCTTACTGCAATTTATAGTTTATTATTATGTACTGCAATGTACCTCTGCTGCAAAACAACAAATTTCACCACATCTGCCGGTGTCATTGAACCGGACTGTGATCTGGTTCTGTAAGTTAACACGATTGCTGGAACTGCAGGGGGTTGGGGTTGATGTAACGTCCAGGCTAGGGTATTGAACGCAGACATCCCAGGCAAGAAAGGTCATTGAAGGGCAGATCGTCCATCCGCACACACCAGGGGTCTGGAGACGAGATATGGTGGATCTGAGGCACACATGCCAACTGAGAGACAATCACACTGCTGACTTCAAATTATCATCGGTTATCAGCTTGTAGTTTCTATTGACTTTTCACACCTCTATTGTGAATGGCGGTGTTTCTTGCAAATAAAGAAATCAAACATACACAGTGCTGTGTGCCAAAGTCTGAGACACAGATAAAACCAGGGTTTCTGAGACTTCTGCACACTGCACTGCACTTGTCAACGTGGAGCGGAGAGTGAGTTTGTAAATCTGGCGGGAGCAAAGGATGTTGGGAATGGTGAGGGTGGAGCACCGCGGGAGGGGTGTGGGACAGGGGGCAGAGAAGGAGTGCCAGGGGTCGGGGGTAGAGACACACACAGCCCTGAGACACCAGGCAACGTCATTTGATTCCCAAACAATCGGTTTATTGATCATTACGGAATGTCTCTCTGGTGCTTCCCTCTCCCTTCCCCTTTTCCCAACCATGATTTCCCTCTCCCTGCCCCCCTTCCCACTCTCAGTCCACAATAGAGACCCAGATCAGAATCAGGTTTATCATTGCTCACATATGTCATGAATTTTGCTTTTTCCGGAGGCAGTACAGTGCGACACATAAAATTGCTACGGTACTGCAATCGGGGTCTCTCTTCCTGCCATCACGGACATTTACACCACACGCTGCATCCGCAAAGCAAACAGCATTATGAAGGACCCCACACACCCTCATACAAACTCTTCTCCCTCCTGCCGTCTGGGAAAAGGCTCCAAAGCATTCAGGATCTCACGACCAGACTATGTAACAGTTTCTTCCCCCAAGCCATCAGACTCCTCAATACCCAGAGCCTGGACTGACACCAACTTACTGCCCTATTGTCTTGTGTATTATTTATTGTAATGACTGCACTGTTTTGTGCACTTTGTGCAGTCCTGAGTAGGTCTGTAGTCTAGTGTAGTTTCTCTCTGTGTTGTTTTTTACGTAGTTCAGTCTAGTTTTTGTACTGTTGTCATGTAGCACCATGGTCCTGAAAAATGTCATCTCATTTTTACTGTGTACTGGAGCAGCAGTTCTAGTCGAAATGACAATAAAAGTGACTTGACTTGACGTGAAAGGCTTTAGGCAGCCAGCTAGAGATATCTGTGTGCATTCCCAAGACTTCTGCACATTGCTGTGGAGTTTGCCAAGTGGTCGATGCCCACAACCGAGTTCTGTACAAAGACAGCGTTTCCCTGCTGAGGATTCGGAGCAGTGCGGGCGACGGGGGCCAGACCGCTCCCCTGGTGCACCAGTAAGACTAAGTGTGGTTGGGTCGTAAGCGTGAGTGTGCCCTGGGTCCATTTGCCTCATTACCGGTGGTGACAAAGAGCACCCGCCCAGTTCCACCTACAACAGGGTACACCCGGCGCCTGGGGAGCTCCAGGGTTCCGGCACGGAAGGAGTGCCCCCTCTGTCCGGCAGAGGAGGACCCCGATCAAACTTGGGGAGCTTCGCTCGGGAGACTAGCTGCCCCAGGCGAGGCCTTCTGGACCGGTCAGTGAGCTTGACCTAACAGCTGCCCGGCTGGTGCTCCTTCCCCTCTCCCTCATTCCGGCTTCTTCCACAACCACCCCCCCCCCCCATCCTTCCCAGTCCTGAGGCAGGGTCTTGGCCCGAAACGTCGACTGTCTGTTCCCCTCCGTAGACGCAGCCCGGCCTGCTGAGTTCCTCCAGCACTTTGCCTGTGTTGCTCTGGATTTCCAGCGTCTGCAGAACCTCCTGGATCGATCAGATGTAACCCCTTATCCCCGAAACCTGTCGACAGATTCCATAGCCCGGCCTGCTGAGTTCCTCCAGCACCTTATGCCTATGACATTGATTTCCAGTGTCTCTGCAGACTTTTTGCTCGCTTGTACTTGTTTATTTATTTGTTTCCAGATACCCCGCTGAGCAACACACCTATTTACCATGCCCGGTTCTGGGCGTCTTTGGAGTGTTGGGAGTGAACTGGAGCCCCCCCCCCCCCCCCCCGCCCCGCAACACCCGAGGAAATGCAGGCGGTGACGGTGAGAATGCGCGCGGTCTCCTTTGCAGACGGTGCCAGGACTGAACTCCCATCTACCAACTGCGAGCGCCCCGAGCCCACCCCTCGCGCCTGTCGGGTGACTGAGGGAAAACCAGCGGCTGCTCTGCGGGCTGCCTGCCGGAGGAGGACGATCGGACTGCCGCTCGCCCGCCAACGCCATGCGACGGATGAGGGGGGAGACGCCCAATAAGTTCCCGCGTGTCCCGTTGCTCCGAGTGGCAATTTTGGCGCCCTGAGCTGTTCTGAGCACCCAAACGCTCCAGACAGACGCCGTCAGAGCATGGCACTGATGTCAGTTCCCTCACTTGCCTGTGTGTGTGTGTGTGGCTCGATATTTAAGGATTAGCTTCAAAAGGACGGAGAGAGTATCAGGGCTGGAAGTTCTGAGGCACTTCCTGTGACGGAAGATTGGTGGAGGGGCAGGTAGTGTTGAGGGAACAGGTAGGATGTGGAAGGACTTAGACAGATTAGGAGAATGGGCAAGGAAGTAGCAAATGAAATACGATGTTGGAAAATGCACGGTCATGCATTTTGGTAGTAGGAATAAATGTGCGGCCTATTTTCTGAACAGGAAGAAAATCCAGGCGTCTGAGATGCAGAGGGACTGGGGAGCCCTTGTGCAGAACACCCTGAAGGTTAAGTTTCAGGTAGCGTCTGTGTCGAGGAAGGCAAATGCCATGTTAGCATTCATTTCAAGAGGTTTAGAATACAAGAGCAAGGATGTGATGCTGAGGCTTTATAAGGCAGTGGTGAGGCCTCACCTTGAGTATTGTGAACAGATTTGGGCTCCTCATCTTAGAAAAGATGTGCTGGCATTGGAGACGGTTCAGAGGAGGTTCACAAGGACGATTCCAGGAATGAAAGGGTTATCATCCGAGGAACGTTTAATGGCTCTGGGTCTGTACTCGCTGGAATTCAGAAGGATGAGGGGGGATCTGACTGAAACCTTTCGAATGTTGAAAGGCCTAGACAGAGTAGATGTGGAAAGGATGTTTCCTATAGTGAGGGAGTCTAGGACCAGAGGACACAGATAGAGTGGATGTGGAGAGGATGTTTCCCATAGTGGGGGAGTCTAGGACCAGAGGACACAGATAGAGTGGATGTGGAGAGGGTGTTTCCCATAGTGGGGGAGTCTAGGACCAGAGGACACAGATAGAGTGGATGTGGAGAGGGTGTTTCCTATAGTAGGGGAGTCTAGGACCAGAGGACACAGATAGAGTGGATGTGGAAAGGATGTTTCCCATGATGGGGGAGTCTAGGACAAGAGGGCACAGCCTCAGGATAGAGGGGCACCCTTTCAAAACAAAGATGCAGAGGAATTTCTTTAGCCAGAGGGTGGTGAATTTGTGGAATTTGTTGCCACATGCAGCTGTGGAGGCCTGTTGGGTGCATTTAAGGCAGAGATTGGACACGGCATCAAAGGTTACGGGGGAGAAGGCCAGGAACTGGGATAGAAAAAAGGATCATCCATTACTGAATGACAGAACAGACTCGCTGAACCAGATGGCCTAATTCTGCCCCTATGTCTTCTGGACTAATTAAATTGGACAACACAAGATGATAGAATGGAGTAACTTCTGTGATCTTGGAAGAACAAGGTAGGTGCTCAGGTCTGGTTGTCTCATTACAGGACGGTAGTAGAAGCTTTAGAGACGGTGCAGAGGAGATTCACCAGGATGCTGCCTGGATTAGAGAAGGTGCAGAGGAGATTCACCAGGATGCTGCCTGGATTAGAGAGGGAGCAGAGGACATTCACAAGGTTGCTGCCTGGATTAGAGAGGGTGCAGAGCAGATTCACCAGGATGCTGCCTGGATGAGAGAGGGTGCAGAGCAGATTCACCAGGATGCTGCCTGGATGAGAGAGGGTGCAGAGCAGATTCACCAGGATGCTGCCTGGATGAGAGAGGGTGCAGAGCAGATTCACCAGGATGCTGCCTGGATTAGAGAGGGTGCAGAGGAGATTCAGCAGGATGCTGCCTGGATTAGAGAGGGAGCAGAGGAGATTCACCAGGTTGCTGCCTGGATTAGAGAGGGTGCAGAGCAGATTCACCAGGATGCTGCCTGGATGAGAGAGGGTGCAGAGCAGATTCACCAGGATGCTGCCTGGATTAGAGAGGGTGCAGAGGAGATTCACCAAGAGGCTGCCTGGATTAGAGAGGGTGCAGAGGAGATTCACCAGGATGCTGCCTGGATTAGAGAGGGTGCAGAGGAGATTCACTAGGTTGCTGCCTGGATTAGAGAGGGTGCAGAGGAGATTCACCAGGATGCTGCCTGGATTAGAGAGGGTGCAGAGGAGATTCACCAGGATGCTGCCTGGATTAGAGAGGGTGCAGAGGAGATTCACCAGGATGCTGCCTGGATTAGAGAGGGTGCAGAGGAGATTCACCAGGACGCTGCCTGGATTTGAGAGGGTGCAGAGGAGATTCACCAGGATGCTGCCTGGATTAGAGAGGGTGCAGAGGAGATTCACCAGGATGCTGCCTGGATTAGAGAGGGTGCAGAGGAGATTCACCAGGACTCTGCCTGGATTACAGAGGGTGCAGAGGAGATTCACAAGGACGCTGCCTGGATTACAGAGGGTGCAGAGGAGATTCACCAGGATGCTACCTGGATTAGAGCGGGGGCAGAGGAGATTCACCAGGATGCTGCCCGGATTGGAGAGGGTGCAGAGGAGATTCACCAGGATGCTGCCTGGATTAGAGAGGGTGCAGAGGAGATTCACCAGGATGCTGCCTGGATTAGAGAGGGTGCAGAGGAGATTCACCAGGATGCTGCCTGGATTAGAGAGGGTGCAGAGGAGATTCACCAGGATGCTGCCTGGATTAGAGAGGGTGCAGAGGAGATTCACAAGGACGCTGCCAGGATTACAGAGGGTGCAGAGGAGATTCACCAGGATGCTGCCTGGATTACAGAGGGTGCAGAGGAGATTCACCAGGACGCTGCCTGGATTAGAGAGGGTGCAGAGGAGATTCACCAGGATGCTGCCGGGATTAGAGAGGGCGCAGAGGAGATTCACCAGGATGCTGCCTGGATTAGAGAGGGCGCAGAGGAGATTCACCAGGATGCTGCCTGGATTAGAGAGGGTGCAGAGGAGATTCACCAGGATGCTGCCTGGATTAGAGAGGGTGCAGAAGAGATTCACCAGGATGCTGCCTGGATTAGAGAGTGTGCAGAGGAGATTCACCAGGACTCTGCCTGGATTAGAGAGGGTGCAGAGGAGATTCACAAGGACGCTTCCAGGATTACAGAGGGTGCAGAGGAGATTCACCAGGATGCTGCCTGGATTAGAGAGGGTGCAGAGGAGATTCACCAGGATGCTGCCTGGATTAGAGAGGGTGCAGAGGAGATTCACCAGGACACTGCCTGGATTAGAGAGGGTGCAGAGGAGATTCACCAGGTTGCTGCCTGGATTTGAGAGGGTGCAGAGGAGATTCACCAGGATGCTGCCCGGATTGGAGAGGGTGCAGAGGAGATTCACCAGGATGCTGCCTGGATTAGAGAGGGTGCAGAGGAGATTCACCAGGATGCTGCCTGGATCAGAGAGGGTGCAGAGGAGATTCACCAGGATGCTGCCTGGATCAGAGAGGGTGCAGAAGAGATTCACCAGGATGCTGCCTGGATTAGAAAGGGTGCAGAGGAGATTCAACAGGATGCTGCCTGGATTAGAGAGGGTGCAGAGGAGATTCACCAGGATGCTGCCTGGATTAGAGAGGGTGCAGAGGAGATTCACCAGGATGCTGCCTGGATTAGAGAGGGTGCAGAGGAGATTCACCAGGATGCTGCCTGGATTAGAGAGGGAGCAGAGGAGATTCACCAGGCTGCTGCCTGGATTAGAGAGGGAGCAGAGGAGATTCACCAGGATGCTGCCTGGATTAGAGAGGATGCAGAGGAGATTCACCAGGATGCTGTCTGGATTAGAGAGGGTGCAGAGGAGATTCACCAGGATGCTGCCTGGATCAGAGAGGGTGCAGAGGAGATTCACCAGGACTCTGCCTGGATTAGAGAGGGTGCAGAGGAGAATCACCAGGATGCTGCCTGGATTAGAGAGGGTGCAGAGGAGATTCACCAGGATGCTGCCTGGATTAGAGAGGGTGCAGAGGAGATTCACCAGGATGCTGTCTGGATTAGAGAGGATGCAGAGGAGATTCACCAGGATGCTGTCTGGATTAGAGAGGGTGCAGAGGAGATTCACCAGGATGCTGCCTGGATCAGAGAGGGTGCAGAGGAGATTCACCAGGACTCTGCCTGGATTAGAGAGGGTGCAGAGGAGAATCACCAGGATGCTGCCTGGATTAGAGAGGGTGCAGAGGAGATTCACCAGGATGCTGCCTGGATTAGAGAGGGTGCAGAGGAGATTCACCAGGATGCTGCCTGGATTAGAGAGGGTGCAGAGGAGATTCACCAGGATGCTGCCTGGATTAGAGAACATGAGGACGGCTTTATTTGTCACACGTCATGTGAGAGCAATGTCTGATTTTAGGACATAAACATTTAGCGACTGACTTGGGCTACCAGTCTTCACGGCTGACAGGAAATGACAAAGTAGTGGTAATTGGGTGTGGAGGGGTGGGTCAGTGGGTGATTGGGGGTGTGGAGGGGTGGGTCAGTGGGTGATGGGGGTGTTGAGGGGTGGGTCAGTGGGTGATTGGGGGTGTGTGGAGGGGTGGGTCAGTGGGTGATTGGGGTTGTGTGGAGGGGTGGGTCAGTGGGTGATTTGGGTGTGTGGAGGGGTGGGTCAGTGGGGGATCGGGGTGTGGAGGGGTGGGTCAGTGGGTGATTGGGGGTGTGTGGAGGGGTGGTTCAGTGGGTGATTGGGAGTGTGGAGGGGTGGGTCAGTGGGTGGTTGGGGGTGTGGAGGGGTGGGTCAGTGGGTGATTGGGGGTGTGGAGGGGTGGGTCAGTAGGTGATTGGGGGAGTGGAGGGGTGGGTCAGTGGGTGATTTGGGTGTGTGGAGGGGTGGGTCAGTGGGTGATTGGGGGTGTGGAGGGGTGGGTCAGTGGGTGATTGGAGGTGTGGAGTGGTGAGTCAGTGGGTGATTGGGGGTGTGGAGGGGTGGGTCAGTGGGTGATTGGGGGTGTGGAGGTGTGGGTCAGTGGGTGATTGGGGGAGTGGAGGGGTGTTTCAGTGGCTGATTGGGGGAGTGGAGGGGTGGGTCAGTGGCTGATTGGGGGAGTGGAGGGGTGGGTCAGTGGGTGATTGGGGGAGTGGAGGGGTGTTTCAGTGGCTGATTGGGGGTGTGGAGGGGTGGGTCAGTAGGTGATTGGGGGAGTGGAGGGGTGGGTCAGTGGGTGATTTGGGTGTGTGGAGGGGTGGGTCAGTGGGTGATTGGGGGTGTGGAGGGGTGGGTCAGTGGGTGATTGGAGGTGTGGAGTGGTGAGTCAGTGGGTGATTGGGGGTGTGGAGGGGTGGGTCAGTGGGTGATTGGGGGTGTGGAGGTGTGGGTCAGTGGGTGATTGGGGGAGTGGAGGGGTGTTTCAGTGGCTGATTGGGGGAGTGGAGGGGTGGGTCAGTGGGTGATGGGGGTGTGGAGGGGTGGGTCAGTGGGTGATTGGGGGAGTGGAGGGGTGTTTCAGTGGCTGATTGGGGGAGTGGAGGGGTGGGTCAGTGGGTGATGGGGGTGTGGAGGGGTGTGTCAGTGGGTGATTGAGGGTGTGGAGGGGTGGGTCAGTGGGTGGAGGTGTTGATCAGCCTCACTGCTTGGGGGAAGTCACTGTTTTTTCCTCCCCCCACCCCCATCCCGTCTGATGGTTGATTATCATGGAGTATTTAATTCACAGCCGTGACCACATTGCAACGAGGACCTTTCTGATGGCTTCTAGACCGTGTGCATTTGTTTCTGTCTGAGCCATTAATTCATCTGCCTTGTTAGGGATGATGCACGCATTCAGATAATGAGATTTCCGCACTCGTTACCATCTGCCCTTGCGCTGACGCCAGCCACGGAGCCTGTTCTTACATCTCCTTCCCCCATCCCCTGCTGTGCATCACCGCGGCCCAGTTCCTTAACCTGCGCTAGAACTTCACTTCCTCACCAGGAGCTTCGTCTGCATTGCAGTGAGTTTCAAGTTTAGTATTCCCACCCCCTCCACCCGCCCCCCCCACACCCACTGGCAGTGGACCTGATCGACCCCAGCCCCCCAAATGCCCGCTATCTATTACCCCTGTCCCTGCACTGTGAAGTGTTTACCAGAGTGTGGACCATAGTCCGGTACAGCCCAGCGCATAACTGTAAGGGCTTCCAAAGGACGTTTCTCAGGAACTGTTCTGAGAGATTGCTGCCTTTATTCTTCCCGTTCAGGACTACGGCTCCTTCGGATGGTGGGTTGGTGAACTGGACGGAGCCATCGGCATCGTCCCGAAGGATTATCTAATGGCCGCCTTTGACATCTGAAGGACTGGTCAGTATTCCCAAACACATTCTCGGCCGTTTCCGTCAAGTTCACCAGTCCAGTCCAGTTGCCGACAAACCGTGCACAAAACCACAGCCAAACGGAACGGCGTTCCTCTGGGGCGAAAGTGCAAGTGACAGCGCCAGCAGTCACACACCAAACACGTAGTCACGGTCGCAGAAAATTACCGTGCGTTCGTTCATTATGTCCATAGGATCCCTGACCCTAGTCCTAACCGTGACCTTGATTGCTCGTGGCAAATTTTTCTACAGAGCTGCTTTTCCATTCCCTTCTTCAGGGCAGTGTCTTTACAAGCCGGGTGACCCCCAGCCATTATCAATACCCTTCAGAGATTGTCCACCTGGCGTCAGTGGTCACATCACCAGGACTTGTGATCTGCACCGGCTGCTCGTACGACCGTCCACCACCTGCTCCCACGGTTTCACCTGACCCTGATCGGGGGGATAAGCAGGAGCTACACCTCGCCCCAGGGTGACCTGCAGGCCAGCAGAGGGAAGGGGCACCTCACACCTCCTTTGGTAGAGACACGTCCCCACCCCAACACTCAAACACCACAAGGACGTTCTCAGTAAGGCTGGGGAACGCGGGACTTCCTCCCACGGGGAGGGCTAGAGGTGGGCTTCAGACGAGGGAGGAGGGCAGACAGAGGGGGTTCCGTTGCACCTCTGGCAACCACTAATTCTGCTTTACCCTCTTCTCCAGCCACCTTGGCGAGCCGGCGACCCTCCCAGCATCGGGAGGTGACCTCGGAAGAAGATTACTGGCGTGAGGAAGCCCCCGTGGACCCCAGCCCCCCTGGCAGAGGGTGCCTGACCGCCTGCCCTGGCTGAAGTCGCGTAGCCGGGGACGCTTGCTTTCGCTCGATCAATAAAGAGGCACTTCGGCCCCAAGCCGGGGATCACTGCGATTGTTTCTGTGCGTGCACGGGGAGAGACAGAACGCTACGGGCCCTTCCGGGTCTTTGAACCGAGCTTCCACCGACTTAACCCTCACAACAACACAGAGCATCGAACAGTACAGCGCAGCAACAGGCCATTCGGCCCACAGTGTTGTGCTGTACCAGCAGAAAAGCAAATCAAAGACACCCAAACACTATTCCCTCCTCCCTACACCATGTCCACATCCCTCCATCTCCCTCACGTCCATGTGCCAATCCAAACGTCTCTTAAAAACCTCTGATGTATTTGTCTATCACCAGGCATCCACCACTCTCTGAGTTACCCCTCACATCCCCCTCTCATCTTCAATGCATGCCCTCTGGTGTTAGACATTTCAGCCCCGGGAAACAGATACTCCCTGTCCACTCCATCTATGCCTCTCATCATCTTGTAAACTTTTATCCTCATGGGAATAAAATTTATGTATTTAATATTCCATGAGGGTGTTTTAACCTCTAACTTTATTTTTTATTTCATTATTTCGTCATCAGCATCATTATTATGTGCCGTGTCATATGACATCATCATTCTGCGCCGTGTCGTATGACGAGGGCGATCGTGGTCTTTCCACAACCATGATTGTTCTTGGCAAATTTTTCCTACAGAAGTGGTTTCTCATTACCTCCTTCCAGGGCAGTGTCTTTACAAGACGGGTGACCCCCGGCCATTATCAATACTCTTCAGAGATTGTCCGCCTGGCGTCAGTGGTCACATCACCAGGACTTGTGATCTGCACCGGCTGCTTGTACGACCGTCCACCACCTGCTCCCCATAGCTTCACGTGACCCTGATGGGGGGGCTAAGCAGGTGCTACACCTCGCCCAAGGCTGACCCTCAGGCTAGCGGAGGCAAGGGGCATCTTACACCTCCTTTGGTAGGGCCGTATCTCCACCCTGCCACCCTAGGTGTACCTAATAAATTGGCCTCTGTGTACACCCAATGGCTCGGCCTCCACAGCTGCCTGTAGCATCTAATTCCACAGATTCTCGAGGTGGCTCTAGAAATTGTGGACGCATTGGTAATCATTTTCCAATGTTCTATAAATTCAGGTACAGCTCCTGCTGACTGGGGGGTGGCTAATGTCGTCCCACTTTTCAAGAAAGGAGGGAGAGAGGAACCAGGGAATTATAGACCGGTTAGCCTGACGTCAGTGGTGGGAAAGATGCTGGAGTCAAATATAAAAGAGGAAATTATGACACATTTGGATAACAGTAGAAAGATCATTCCAAGTCAGCATGGATTTATGAAGGGAAAATCATGCTTGATTAATCTTCTGGAGTTTTTTGAGGATGTAACTATTAAAATGGACAAGGGAGAGCCAGTGGATGTAGTGTACCTGGACTTGCAGAAAGCTTTTGATAAAGTCCCACATAGGAGATTAGTGGGCAAAATTAGGGAACATGGTATTGGGGGCAGAGTACTGACATGGATTGAAAATTGGCTGGCTGGCAGGAAACAAAGAGTAGTGATTAACGGGTCCCTTTCAGAATGGCAGGCTGTGACCAGTGGGGTACCGCAAGGTTCGGTGCTGGGACCGCAGCTATTTACAATATACATTAATGATTTAGATGAAGGGATTAAAAGTAACATTAGCAAATTTGCCGATGACACAAAGCTGGGTGGCAGTGTGAAATGTCAGGAGGATGTTATGAGAATGCAGGCAGAGTGACTTGGACAGGTTGGGTGAGTGGGCAAATGTATGGCAGATGCAGTTTAATGTGAATAAATGTGAGGTTATCCACTTTGGTGGCAAGAACAGGAAGGCAGATTACTATCTGAATGGAGTCAAGTTAGGAAAAGGGGAGGTACAATGAGATCTAGGTGTTCTTGTACATCAGTCAATGAAAGCAAGCATGCAGGTACAGCTGGCAGTGAAGAAAGCTAATGGCATGCTGGCCTTCATAACAAGAGGAATTGAGTATAGGAGTAAAGAGGTCCTTCTGCAGCTGTACAGGGCCCTGGTGAGACCCCACCTGGAGTATTGTGTGCAGTTTTGGTCTCCAAATTTGAGGAAGGATATTCTTGCTATTGAAGGCGTGCAGGTTCACAAGATTAATTCCCGGAATGGCGGGACTGTCATATGTTAAAAGATTGGAGCGACTGGGCTTGTATACACTGGAATTTAGAAGGATGAGAGGGGATTTGATTGAAACATATGAGATGATTAGGGGATTGGACACGCTGGAGGCAGGAAGCATGTTCCCGCTGAGGGGTGAGTCCAGAACTAGAGGCCACAGTTTAAGAGGAAGGGTAGGCCATTTAGAACAGAGATGCAGAAAAACTTTTTCACCCAGAGAGTGGTGGATATGTGGAATGCTCTGCCCCAGAAGGCAGTGGAGGCCAAGTCTCTGGATGCATTCAAGAGAGAGTTAGATCGAGCTCTTATAGATAGCGGGGTCAAGGGAGATGGGGAGAGGGCAGGAACGAGGTACTGATTGTGGATGGTCAGCCATGATCACAGTGAATGGCGGTGCTGGCTAGACGGGCCGAATGGCCTACTCCTGCTCCTACTGTCTATTGTCTATTGTCTCTGCTCCTTGTATTCTGAGACAGTGCCCTGTGGTCCTAGGCACCCCCTCTACAGGAAACACCCTCTGCGTTTCTACCCGATGGCTCCTTCCTCATCCCTCACCCTCGCTGATCCCTCCCTCCTCCCTGACCCGCTCTTCCTGGAGTTCTGCCTTGCTCCCAGAGTGAAATCAGGACATTGAGAACCGGAGAGGTGGTCCATTGCATTGGTCCGGGAGAGGGCTGATGTTATGTGGTCAAATCTAATTATTTATCCATCTTAGAAACATTGAGACATAGAAAACCTACAGCACAATACAGGCCCCTCGGTCCACAAAGCTGTGCCGAACATGTCCCTACCTTAGAAATTACTACACTTACCCATAGCCCTCTATTTTTCTAAACTCCATATACCAGTCCAAAAGTCTCAATAGACCCTATCGTATCCGCCTCCCCCACCGTCACCAGCAGCCCATTCCACACACTGACCACTCTCTGTGTAAAAAACTTACCCCTGACATCTCCTCTGTATCTGCTCCCCAGCACCTTAAACCTGTGCCCTCTCATTTTAGCCGTTTCAGCCCTTGGAAAAAGCCTCTGACTATCCACACGATCAATGTCTCTCATCATCTTATACACCTCTATCAGGTCACCCCTCATCCTTCGTCACTCCAAGGAGAAAAGGCCAATTTCACTCAACCCAGTCTCATAAGGCATGCTCCCCAATCCAGGCAACATCCTTGTCAATCTCCTCTGCACCCTTTCTATGGCTTTCTACAACCCTTTGAGGTTGTAATATTTTTACCATCACTCATTCTTTGGGGCACTCTTTTGGTTTTCTAAGGCTGTCTGTGAAGAACAAGAAGTTCAGGATGTACAATGTATGCCTTCTCCGATATTAAGTGGAACTACTGAACTGCTGTTGAAATGGGAGAGACCCTGCAGATGCTGGAAACCCAGAGGGACACGCACAAAGTGCCGGAGGAACTCAGCAGGTCGAGCAGCATCTGTGAAGAGGAATAAACAGTCGGAGCTTTAGGCCGAGACCTTTCATCGACAGTTGATGAATGGTTTTACGTTTTAGTCTCTTACTATATTTCCTTTTGATTAGTCCTGAGGAAGGGTCTCGGCCCGAAACATCGACAGTGCTTCTCCCTATAGATGCTGTCTGGCCTGCTGTGTTCCACCAGCATTTTGTGTGTGTTGTTGTTTGGATTTCCAGCATCTGCAGATTTCCTCGTGTTTACGTTTTTTTTGGTTGCTTGTCACACCCTGACCAAGACAACACAGCAAATTCCTCATTTGTGTAAATTATAAATAATAATAATAATAATAATAATAATAATAATAATAATAATAATAATAATAATAATAATAAAATATGGAGATTAGTAGTGGGGCAGGGAGTGGTGTTGACAAAACTGTGAGTCTGCAGAAGGACAGACAAATTAAGGCAAAGAAGCTACAGAGAAAGGTTGAACAAGTTAGGTCTCTATTCTCTGGAGCGTAGAAGGTTGAGGGGGGACTTGATAGAGGTATTTAAAATTACGAGGGGGGTAGAGAGAGTTGACGTGGATAGGCTTTTTCCATTGAGAGTAGGGGAGATTCAAACAAGAGGACACAAGTTGAGAGTTGGGGGCTGAAGTTTAGGGGTAACACGAGGGGGAACTTCTTTACTCAGAGACTGGTAGCTGTGCGGAATGAGCTTCCAGTAGAAGTGGTAGAGGCAGGTTCGGTATTGTCATTTAAAGTAAAATTGGATCGGTACATGGACAGGAAAGGAATGGAGGGTTATGGGCTGAGTGCAGGTCGGTGGGACTAGGTGAGAGTGAGCGTTCGGCACGGACTAGGTGGGCCGAGATGGCCTGTTTCCGTGCTGTGATTGTTCTATGGTCATAAGTAACATGTACAACACGCTGGAGGAACTCGGCACATTTGGCAGAGTCCCTGTCAGGTCTTGGCCCGAAACGTTGACCGCTCGTTTCCACGGATGCTGCCCGACCTGCTGAGTCCCTCCAGCGCATTGCACGTGTTACTTATGACCCCAGCATCTGCAATGTACTTTGTGTTTAAGGCAAAGAAGTGGCAGATGGAATATAGTGCAGGGAAGTGTATGGCCACGCACTTTGGTAGGGATGAAGGAGTGGACGATTTTCTACGTGGGGAGCAAAATCAGACGTGCAGAGGAAGTTAGGAGTCCGCGAGCAGGTTAAAGGTTTGAAGTGTGATAACCCTTCCATTCCAATCCAGATTTTGACTTCCAGTTTGTGTCAGTTAGTGGGCAAGGCAAGTGTGATGCTCGCAGTTGTTTCAAAAGGACGGGAGTATAAGAGCAAGGATGCAGCGCTCGGGCTGTATAAAAGGCACTGGTCGGAACACAGTTGTGGGCAGGTTTGGGCCCCTTATCTGAAAAAAGGATGGGCTGGCATTGGAGGAGGTCCATGAAGACAATCCCGGGAACGAAAGGGTTAATGAACGAGAAGACTTTTGACGGCTCTGGGCCTCGACTCGCTGGAGTTTAGATAAAGGAGCGGGGATCTCATTGAAACCCATCAGATATTGAGAGGCCTAGATCGAGTGGACGGGGGAGAGGATGTGGGGGAGTTTAGTCAGAATAGAAGGATGTCCCTTTAAGAACGGAGATGAGAAGTAATTTCTTCAGCCAGGGGGGTGGTGAATCTGCAGACCTTATTGCCGCAGATAGCTGTGGCAGTCAGACCAATGGGAATATTTAAAGCAGGGGTTCTTGACTAGCAAGGATATGGGTGGGGGGGGGGTGGGGAAGGTAGGAGAATGGAGTTGGGAGGGACTACATCAGACAGGATGGAATGGTGGAACAGACTCGATGGGCTGAATGGTTTAATCTTGTTCCAATGCCGTATGGTCTTTCGGTCCCACCTTCCTAAAGGACTAGTTACATCGTCTGAGGAGTGTGACTGAGCTTGGGGACAAGGTCCAGGGAACCCTGCCTCAGATCTTTGTACCAGGAGCTCTGAAGCGCGGACTCCAGCTCGCCAGCTCTGCAGTTGAAGACCCCCGTGCTGCAGAGTCTCCATCTGGTCCGATACACCAGGGATGCCGACAGGATGAAGTTGGTTCATTCCCCCTCAAGTGCCAAGCCACACTATTGCACTTGCAATAGTCCCTTTAGTCACCAAAAACGGAGAACTGCCTCGATCCCGCACACGGTCAGACCTGCACACCGCGCTAAGGGGCAAGGGATGGGTCCCTCTGCGTTTTACAGGGTCATAGAACCAAAACAGGCCCTTCGGCCCATCTCATCTGCCTACTCCCATCGACCTGCACCCAGACCCCTGCCCTCCATCTACCTATCCAAACTTCTCTTAAATGTTGAACACACACTTGTCTTCATCGAGGGATTGAAAGCTGAGAGGGTGAGCAGCTCCAAGTTCAAGCTGAGTTTAGGTGTCAGCGTCTCCCAGGGTCTATCCTGGGCCCAACGTATCGATGCAGTTACAGAGAGGGCAGGACAGTGGCTGTATTTCATCAGGAGTTTGAGGATTAAGTCATCGCCCTGCGCAGACTTGGCTCACCCATCCTGGAACATCTGGCGGTCAAGGGTTGCCCATTTTTTTTCTGCCGAGGAGAGTTTTCCACCACCCTCCTGGCGGCAGCGTCCCTTCCAGCTCAGGCTGACGTCAAGAGGGTTCTGGCGGAGCTGAGCACCGTGACCAGCTGTCATGAAATCGTGTTGAAGAACCCCCTGAACCTCTACCGCCGACGTTCCACCTGCAGAGCCAGAGGATCCAACGCACTCGGCCACCGCCACACCACGCCACCAGGAACGCTTCCCGAGCCGTCCCACGTCCACACTTGGGAGAGTCTGACCACCTGTCTGATCTACCGACCGAGAGCCGCGGAGGCCCGTGGCCTGCCGAGGGCTCGGTCTGTGGCATTCCAGACCAGCGATCCAGAACGACACAAGAGGTCTGGGTGCGGCCTACAGAAAGCAGTTTTAAGGGTGATAAAGCAACTCTGACTGGAGTTCGAGTTGGAATCGGGTCCTTCCGAGCCCTGGCAAGGCAGGTGAAACCCAACACCACGGAAGGCCGATTCTGATGAGAATCACTCCCAGACGAGCTCAGCGCCTTTCATGCACGCTCTGAAAGGGAGGATAAAACGCAACCTGTGCGAATCCCCTGCAGCACCTGGTGGCCCTGCGATCTCTGCCTTGGAGGCTGACGTCAGGGATGGGCCCTCGCCAGGGACCAGGAGCAGATGGCTGGAGTGTTCAAGGACAGCTCACTGCAGCAGTCGGAGGTCCCCACCTGCTTCGAAAGGGCAACAACCACACCAGAGCCCAAGAAGACCAGCGTGAGATGTCTCAATGACTTGCCCAGTGGCACTCACATCTACTGTGATGAAGTCATGAAGCACTGTGATAAGTCTTAACCTATTCAACCTCTCCCCATAACTCAAGTCTTCGAGTCCCGGCAACATCCTTGTGAATTTTCTCTGCAATCTTTCGATCTTATTGATACCTTTCCTGCAGGTAGGTGACCAGAACTGCACACAATACTCCAAATTAGGCCTCACCAGTGTCTTACACAACTTCAACATAACATCCCAGCTCCTGTACTCAATATTCTGATTTATGAAGGCTGATGTGAGGTGAGTTGGCGGGGTGGAGTTACGCCTCGACCAGAGGAGGGGTGAGGCGCTCCTTCCCTCCGCTAGCCTGCAGGTCACCCTTGGGCAAGGTGTAGCAACTGCTTATCCCCCCGATCAGGGTCATGTGAACCCATGGGGGCAGGTTGTGGATGGTCGTACGAGCAGCCAGTGCAGATCACAAGTCCTGGTGATGTGACCACTGACGCCAGGCAGACAATCTCTGAAGAGTATTGATAATGGCTGGGGGTCAAGGCACTGCCCAGAAGAGGACAATGGTAAACCACTTCTGCAGAAAGATTTGCCAAGAACAACTAGGGTCATGCAAAGACCGCGATCGTTCCCAACATACGACCAGGCACATAATGATGATGTCTACAATAGGGCGCACAATGATGATGAATGGACAAGAAGCTCTCTTTACAATCCTATCTACCTGTGACGCCACCTTTAAGGAATTATGGATTTGTATTCCTGAATTCTGCCAAAGGAGCTTCTCAAGTTGAAGCTTCGTCATTCTTCTGACTTGGAGTTGCTGCAAGTGTTTTCACATCTTTCAAAGTTTAGAGTAAATTTATTATCAAAGGACATATACGTCACCATATACTACCCCAAGATTCATTTTCTTGCAGGCCTTTACAGGAAAATGAAGACATACAACAGAATTTATGAAGAAGTACACGCAAGGAAAGACCGACATGTAACGAATCTACAAAAGAAGACAGAGTTTGCAGAAGTTACGGGAGAACGTACGTTGTGGAGCCCTGGAAAGTGAGTCTATGGGTTGCGGAATCATTCAGCGTGGGGGCAGGTGAATTTATCCATGCTGGTTCAGGAGCCTGATAATAACTGTTCCTGAACTTTGTCGTGTCGGACCTCAGGGTCTGAAGGACCAAGTTTTGGAACAAACATATTAACACCTCCCCTCATTTCAAGATGACCCCAAAACCATTGCTACAAACCTAACAAGAATCAACTGCATCCGTGAATGCCGGCAGGAAAATAAATCCCAGTAAAACCATTCTCCAGACCTATATTTTAAATTTAATCTACAGTCCATATTCAGATCTGAAGATTGGTGGCTGAAGTTATATGTTGACATATACGTACTTGGATAATAAATTTACGTTGCATTTTGAATTTTGAACTGGATCTGAGCCATGACCTCAGCCCGTTGTGTTCTGTGTTGTCCTGCCAAGTGTTAAGCTGTGGGTGGGGGCCCTCAGCACATGCTCAGGTGTGTTGGCCGTTGACGCATTTCACGAGATGAACCTTGAACCGTGAAAGGTAACATGTCGAAGGAAAGGAAGGTGGGAGTACAGCAATGTGCTCTGCCAAGCCTGTCCATAGATGGTTAGTATTGTAGAACCAAGGCTTTGCAACACGTACACTCAGTGGCCACTTTATGAGGGTCACCTGCATACCTGCTCGTTAATAAGACCGTAAGAAACAGGAGCAGGAGTCGGCCATCTGGCCCATCAAGCCTGCTCCGCCTTTCAATAAGATCATGGCTGATCTGGCCATGGACTCATCTCCACCTACCTGCCTTTTCCCCAGAACCCTCAATTCCCCTCCTATGCAAAAATCTATCCAACCTTCTCTTAAATATATTTACTGAGGCAGCCCCCACTGCTTCCCCGGGCAGAGAATTCCACAGATTCACTACTCTCTGGGAAAAGCAGTTCCTCCTCATCTCCGTACTAAATCTCCTCCCCCGAACCTTGAGGCTGCGTCCCCGAGTTCTAGTCTCACCCTCCAGTGGAAACAACTTTCCTGCCTCTATCTTATCCGTCCCTTTCATGACTTTATATGTTTCTGTAAGATCTCCTGAATTCCGGCGAGTACAGTCCCAAGAGACTCAATCTCTCCTCAGAGTCTAACCCCCTCATCTCTGGAATCAACCTGGTGAACCTCCTCTGCACCACCTCCAAAGCCAGTCTATCCTTCCTCAAGTACGGAGACCAGAACTGCACACAGTACTCCAGGTGCGGCCTCACCAGTACCCTGTACAGTTGCAGCATAACCTCCCTGCCCTTAAATTCAATCCCTCTAGCAATGAAGGCCAACATCCCATTTGCCTTCTTAATAACCTGTTGTACCTGCAAACCAGCCTTTTGTGATTCATGCACAAGCACTTCCAAGTCCCTCTGCACAGCAGCGTGCTGGAATGTTTTACCATTTAAATAATAATCTGATCTTCCATTTTCCCTTCCAAAGTGCAAATATCTAATCAGTCAATCAAGTGGCAGCAAGTCGGTGCATAAGAGCACGCAGACACGGTCACGAGGTTCAGTTGTTGTTCAGACCAGACATCAGAAAGAGGAAGAAATGCGATTTGAGTGACTTTGACCATGGAATGATTGCTGGTGCCAGATGGGGTGGTTTGAGTATCCCAGAAACTGCTGATCTCCTGGGATTTTCACACACTCAGTAGTCTCCAGAGTTTACAGAGAATGGTGCGAGAAACATTTTTCTAGAAGTCCAATGGGCAGCAGTTCTGTGAGTGTAAAGGCCTTATAAAGGAGAGAAGCTTGAGGAAATTGGCCAGACTGGTTCAAGCTGACAGAAAGAGGCGGCAGTGACTTAAATAACCACGTGCTACTGTCGTAACATGAACAAAGTGAGAGAGGGAGCTGGGAGATATAGGGGAGCCTATCTTTTTTAACAAAATGAGATGCAGCAGGCATCGTATTGAGACCATCTTAGAGGAAGACGCTTCCTCAACCCAACATTGCAAGACATTTTATATGCTAGAGATGAAAGGACAATTTACAATGTATCTACAATGCTTTCTTTGAATTACGTACAACTTACACAACTTCTTTGCACCCACACTACAGACAAGCAAGTGAATTTAAACAGCATTGCCTGGTCTGCCCGATTAACTGTAGTTCACATCTCTTAGGGACCCCTTGTCCAGAGCTGCATTTTAAATTTAATCTACAGTCCCTATTCAGGTCTGAAGGTTGGCAGCTGAAGTTAGCTGCTGAACTCATATTTGGTTCTAACATCACAACAGTGGTGCGCAGCTGTCAATGCACAACACGTTGAACCTTGAAGTGGATGGGCTACAGCAGCTGAAGACCCAGTGGCCACTACATTAGGAACAGGAGGAAACTAAAAGTGTGGCCAGTGAGTGTTTAATCCCAATACACGTGCTTGACCGCAAAGTCTTGCCTAGATTCTGCTCTTCCTTTATCCGACACCTCTCCATGCTTCACGTCCCATAACCACCTTACATTATTACCAGCTCAACTAACTCAGGATCGCAATCACGTTTAATAGCCCCGGCGTATGTCTTGAAATTTATTAACTTTGCAGCAGCAGTACATTGCAATGGATGATAATACCGAGAAAAAAAACTGTCAATTACATTAAGTATATATATTTTATATTAAATAGTTAAATTAAATAAGCAGTGCAAAAACAGAAATTAAAAAAAGTGGTGAGGTGGTGTTCACGGGTTCAATGTCCATTCAGAAATCAGATGGCAGAGGGGAAGAAGCTGTTCCTGAATCGTTGAGTGCAGTAGCCCCTCCATACCAGACAGTGGTGCAGCCTATCAGAATACTCTCCATGGTACATCTATAGAAATTTCTGTTCCTGAATCGTTGAGTGTGTTTCTTCAGGCTCCTGTACCTCCTCCCTGATGGCGGAGGGGAAGAAGCTGTTCCTGAATCGTTGAGTGTGTGTCTTCAGGCTCCTGTACCTCCTCCCTGATGACAGAGGGGAAGAAGCTGTTCCTGAATCGTTGAGTGTGTGTCTTCAGGCTCCTGTACCCCCTCCCTGATGGCAGAGGGGAAGAAGCTGTTCCTGAATCGCTGAGTGTGTGTCTTCAGGCTCCTGTACCTTCTCCCTGATGGCAGAGGGGAAGAAGCTGTTCCTGAATCGTTGAGTGTGTGTCTTCAGGCTCCTGTACCTCCTCCCTGATGGCAGAGGGGAAGAAGCTGTTCCTGAATCGCTGAGTGTGTGTCTTCAGGCTCCTGTACCTCCTCCCTGATGACAGAGGGGAAGAAGCTGTTCCTGAATTGTTGAGTGTGTGTCTTCAGGCTCCTGTACCTCCTCCCTGATGGCAGAGGGGAAGAAGCTGTTCCTGAATCGTTGAGTGTGTGTCTTCAGGTTCCTGTACCTCCTCCCTGATGGTAGCAATGAGAAGAGGGCACGTCTTGGGGGATGGGGGTCCTTAACGATGGACACCGCCTCTTTGAGGCACCGTTCCTCGAAGACGTCTTGGCCACTACAGAGGCTGGTGCCCGTGAGTGAGCCGACTCTCTACAGCTTACTTAGACCCTGTGCGGTAGCCAGACCCCACCCCGTTACCAGCCAGTCAGAAGGCTCCCCCCCCCCCCACCAAGGGGCATCTGGAGAAACCTGCGCGTGTTTCTAGGTGATGCTCCACAGCTTCTCGGCCCCCTCGCGGAGCAAGGCAGCCTCGGCCGAGGGTGCACCGAGCAGCAGGCCTCAGTGAGTAGGCCGGAGCTGCGGACTGTCAGGAAAGGACAAGCTTTGGGAGACAAGTGCCCTCCTCCGGCCTGAAGAATGTATTTCAGTGACAAATTGCAGAATCATCCAGTCACAGCTCAGTGATTGCATTTCTAATCATTGAACGAAGGCCAAAGAACAAGTTCTATATATATCACAAGATGGGGAGAAAGGGCACAGGCAGTCAGCTCAGCCGGGAATAGACAGGCCTGTGACTTTTATAGGTCAGAGAGATGAAAATAAATCGGAAAAGAGAGACGCCGGTTTCGACACAGCCACCCGCCGGTCCCTCTCGCTCGCAGCCAATCAGCCGTCCTATCACTCAGCCCCCTCTGCGGTCAGCGAAAGCCGATCCCACCAACCCCCTCCCGCCAGGGGCCGGGCTTCCAGCAAGCCGCGTGCTTGCCAGGAGGCGAGTCAGCAGATGCAACTGATACACCCGGCGGGTGCCCTTGAGATTCCTGCAGTGATTGGGCCGAATCTGAGGGAGGCGGTGGTGGAGGGGGGGGGGCTGTAAGCTCAGAGGGCCAGGGGGTGGTGGGGGAGGAATGTCACCCCCCCCCCTCCGCCAACACCATGCCCCCTGGGTCACCGTTAACGCGGGCGCCAATAACCAGCCAGGCAGCGGAGACTGAAAGATCTCTTTTGGCTGTGGAAGTGCTGGGCGTCGTTTGGGCCAGAAATATAAGCGGGGTCTGCGCTGGCGGCAGCCCACAAGGGGTTGCCACTCATCCAGTTTACGCCTACCTTACCAACCCCAGACCGTACAATACTGCACCTATATAGAGCAAGGGTGCCCAAGACACTTTTACACACACTACTGTAGTCACTTTAGGTATTGCTCTGCACTGCTGCCGCAAAAAAAAACACAGCAGATTTCTTGATATGTGAGTGATGATAAACCCGATTCTGATCTGGGTCTCTATTGTGGACTGAGAGTGGGAAGGGGGGGGGCAGGGAGAGGGGGATCAGGGTTGGGAAAAGGGGAAGGGAGCGGGAAGCACCAGAGAGACATTCTGTAAGGATCAATAAACCAGTTGCTTGGTAGCAAATTAACTTGCCCGGTGCTTCAGGTTTGGGTGTGTCTGCAACCCCCCTGCCCGACCCCTGGCACTCCTTCTCCACCACCTGTCCCCATGCCCCTCCCGCGTCGCTCCACCCTCGCCATTCTCACTCTCCGCCACTCCCCGGACTCTGCTAAAGTCTTACCCTAGCACCGTGTGTGTGTGTGTGTGTGTGTGTGTGTGTGTGTGTGTGTGTGTCTGTGTGAGTGTGTGTGTGTGTGTGTGTGTGTGTGTGTGAGTGTGTGTGTGTGTGTGTGTGTGTGGTGTGCATGTGTGTGCCTGTGTGTGTGTGTGTGTGTGTGTGTCTGTCTGTGTCTGTGTGTGTGTGTGTGTGTGTGTGTGTGTGTGTGTGTGTGTGAGTGTGTGTGTGTGTGTGTGTGTGTGTGTGTGTGTGTGTGTGTGTGTGTGTGTGTGTGTGTGCACCCAAGACCTTTGCACAGTACTGTCAGTCTTTGGAATGTGGGAGGAAACCAGAGCACTCGGAGGGAACCCATCTGGTCACGGGAGTGGGTGGGTGGGGGGGGAGAACATGGCGACCGTGGTGGGAGTTGAACCCCGATCGGTGACCGCCACTGTGCTCTACGGTGCCAAAAATATCCGGTGTGCCTCCACAGGGATGGGACAAAGCAATACTTCAGCCCCGAGGCACGAAAGAACGAACGAGAACAGATGACCGAGCTCTCAGACAGGAAAAGAAGCTTGAAGGATCATCCCAGAGGAGGGAGCATGGAGAAAGGTTACTACCATGGAGACGGTTACTACCAGGGGAGTGCAGGAACACGTGGAGGCATGCAGAGGACTGTTGGAAGACACACTGAGACTCAAGAACAGCGAAGAACCAAACGAAAACTCAAAGGAATAACCACATTCCCCCCACTAGGTCCTAAAGTAGGGTCTTGGCCCGAAACATCGACTGTCTATTCATTTCTATAGATGCTGCCTGGCCTGCTGAGTCCCTCCAGCATTTTGAGTGTGTTGCTCGGGACATTCTGTAGTGATCAATAAACCAATTGTTTGCAATCAAATGACCTTGCCTGGTGTCTCAGGGCTGGGTGTGCGTCTCACATTCGAGGCCTAGTGTAGGCCTTCTCACATTCGAGGCCTACTGTAGACCTTTTCACGTTCGAGGCCTAGTGTAGACCTTCTCACATTTGAGGCCTAGTGTAGGCCTAGTATAGACTTTCTCACATTCGAGGCCTAGTGTTTGAGGCCCCCCTCATCAGTGAGTCTGGATTTAGAGGCCCAGTGTTGGTGAGAATCATGGTGGGGGGGAGGAGCAGGTTTGCTGAGCAGGATGTTGGGAAGCAGAGTATTGGCCGGGAAATGGGGGAGGGGGGTCAGGCTCAGGCGGAATGTCATCTGCCAGACCTGTCCCCAGATGGTGCCACTACCTCTATCAAGTCCCCCCTCAACCTTCTACGCTCCAAAGAATAAAGACCTAACTTGTTCAACCTTTCTCTGTAACTTCGGTGCTGAAACCCAGGTAACATTCTAGTAAATCTCCTCTGTACTCTCTCTCTATTTTGCAGACATCTTTCCTATAATTCAGTGACCAGAACTGTACACAATACTCCAAATTTGGCCTCACCAATGCCTTGTACAATTTTAACATTACATCCCAACTCCTATGCTCAATGCTCTGATTTATAAAGGCCAGCATACCAAAAACTTTCTTCACCACCCTATCCACATGAGATTCCACCTTCAGGGAACTATGCACCATTATTCCTAGATCACTCTGTTCTACTGCATTCCTCAATGCCCTAACATATACCATGTATGTCCTATTTTGAGCCTATTTTCAATCCCCGCCAAACCCGTGAGATTGAGGTTCAAACCCCGGTTTGTGTGGATGCTGTGCCATTTGCCTCCCTGTTTGGGTTATCGTTGTAGATGAGGGGTGACGTGGAACGTGTGCCATCCAATTAGCAGGAGGTTTTCCTCAGCGAGGGGCAATAAGGTTTCCTGGGTTTTTGGTTCGGCGGGGGATGGAGAGGGAAAGATGTTGGGGAGAACCGGCCGCAGTGCATCCCCCCCCCCCCCCCCCGGTGGGGAGACCCGTCAGTTCGAGACGGATTGCGAGCGAGGTTTGAAAGGTGGTGTGGGGCGTCCACGCGGACCGAGGGCCCGGCGCGCGAGTGACAGAGGAGTTCCAAACGAGCTCCGACTTGTATGCTTGTGACTGTTATTCTTTACTGACCCTTCAGTTAAGATTCATAAATATAATTCCTTTGATCATATGCAGTCTGTTATTTCGTGGCATTAATTTGTAACAGGGTGGCGAATTGCACAGCGTCCACACAAACCGGGGTTTGGGGAGGGATCGAGCCGCCTCAATCTCACGGGTTTGGCGGGACCGGAGAGTGTCTCCCCTAGGCTTCTGTTGCCAAGGAAACCAGGGGCTTTCAACTCTGTTTACCATCCAAACGGATTTAATGAGCGATAATGGAAAAATGTGCTGGCAGCAATGTTCATTAAGAACATTGACAGTGGTCCAGGAGCCACAATTACACATAGACGATCACTGACTGATGGAAAATTATCCTTTCAACGGAGGCTTTTCCGTTTGGGGTGGACGAGTGCCAATAGGGGCTGCCATTTTGAATCATCCCAACTCTGAGCGGCCATGTCGTGGGGGGGGGGGGGGTCACGTGAGTCATCAGCATCACGAAGGCCCAGAGGAACGTGTACAAAACGGCCGGAGGATCCCGGAAAGTGGGGCGACACTTACGGAGGCGACCTTTCAGGCCGAGTGCCCCACCCCCTTCATCGAGCGCTGATGGCCCGCGGGGTTGCGTTCAGGGCTCGGCGGGGGGGGAGGGGTCAGAGTTTGGAGTTCAACCCCGGCATCCGCTGGGAAGAGTTTGGTAGAAGGTATAAAACAGTGTAGGCTGTTTTCTAAATGGAGAGAAAATTCAAACATCTGAGGCGCGAAGGGACTAGGATAATCCTCGTGCAGGATTCCCTGAAATTTAATTTGCAGGTTGAGTCGGAGGTGAGGAAGGCAAGTGTGAAAGGAAGGATGTAATTTTGAGGTTTTCTTCAGCATTGGTGAGACCTCACTTGGGGTATTATGAGCAGCTTTGGGCCCCTTCTCCAAGAGAGGGTGTGCTGATATTCGAGAGGGTTCAAAGGCGCTTCACGAAAATGATTCCAGGATTGAAAGGTTTATTATATAAGAGCATGAGGCATAGGAGCAGAATTAGGCTATTTGGCCCATCGAGTCTGCTCCACCGTTCAATCATGGCTGATATCCTTTCCTCTCCTCAGCCCCCACACCCTGGCCTTCTCCCCGTAACCTTTGACGCCCTGACCCATCAAGAACCGATCAATCTCTGCCTTAAATACACCCAACGACCCGGCCTCCACAGCTGCACGTGGCAACAAATTCCACAAGTTCACCACCCTCTGGCTAAAGAGGTTTCTTCACGTCTC
>NW_026779052.1:0-35000 GCF_030144855.1 Hypanus sabinus | reverse complement strand
CAGAAACTCCTGCAAAAAGTAGTGGATACGGCCCAGTCCATCACGGGTAAAGTCCTCCCCACCATTGAGCCCATCGACATGGAGCGCTGTCGCAGGAAAGCAGCATCCGTCATTGGGGACCCCCACCTCCCAGGTCATGCTCTCTTCTCACTGCTGCCATCAGGAAGAAGGTACAGGAGCCTCAGGACCCACACCACCAGGTTCAGGAACAGTTATTACCCCTCGACCATCAGGAAGGAGGTACAGGAGCCTCAGGACTCACACCACCAGGTTCAGGAACAGTTATTACCCCTCAACCATCAGGAAGGAGGTACAGGAGCCTCAGGACCCACACCACCAGGTTCAGGAACAGTTATTACCCCTCAACCATCAGGAAGGAGGTACAGGAGCCTCAGGACCCACATCACCAGGTTCAGGAACAGTTATTACCCCTCAACCACCAGGAAGGTGGTACAGGAACCTCAGGTCCCACACCACCAGGTTCAGGAACAGTTATTACCCCTCAACCATCAGGAAGGAGGTACAGGAGCCTCAGACCCCACACCACCAGGTTCAGGAACAGTTATTACCCCCTCAACCATCAGGAAGGAGGTACAGGAGTCTCAGGACCCACATTACCAGGTTCATGGACGGTTATTACCTCTAAACCATCAGGAAGGAGGTATAGGAGCCCCAGGTCCCACACCACCAGGCTCAGGAATGGTTATTACCCCTCAACCATCAGGAAGGAGGTATAGGAGCCTCAGGTCCCACACCACCAGGTTCAGGAACAGTTATTACACCCTCAACAATGAGGAAGGAGGTACAGGAGCCCCAGGTCCCACACCACCAGGTTCAGGAACAGTTATTACACCCTCAACAATGAGGAAGGAGGTACAGGAGCCTCAGGACCCACACCACCAGGTTCAGGAACAGTTATTACCCCTCGACCATCAGGAAGGAGGTACAGGAGCCTCAGGACTCACACCACCAGGTTCAGGAACAGTTATTACCCCTCAACCATCAGGAAGGAGGTACAGGAGCCTCAGGACCCACACCACCAGGTTCAGGAACAGTTATTACCCCTCAACCATCAGGAAGGAGGTACAGGAGCCTCAGGACCCACATCACCAGGTTCAGGAACAGTTATTACCCCTCAACCACCAGGAAGGAGGTACAGGAGCCTCAGGTCCCACACCACCAGGTTCAGGAACAGTTATTACCCCTCAACCATCAGGAAGGAGGTACAGGAGTCTCAGGACCCACATTACCAGGTTCATGGACGGTTATTACCCCTCGACCATCAGGAAGGAGGTACAGGAGCCTCAGGACTCACACCACCAGGTTCAGGAACAGTTATTACCCCTCAGCCATCAGGAAGGAGGTACAGGAGCCTCAGGACCCACACCACCAGGTTCAGGAACAGTTATTACCCCTCAACCATCAGGAAGGAGGTACAGGAGCCTCAGGACCCACATCACCAGGTTCAGGAACAGTTATTACCCCTCAACCACCAGGAAGGAGGTACAGGAGCCTCAGGTCCCACACCACCAGGTTCAGGAACAGTTATTACCCCTCAACCATCAGGAAGGAGGTACAGGAGTCTCAGGACCCACATTACCAGGTTCATGGACGGTTATTACCTCTAAACCATCAGGAAGGAGGTATAGGAGCCCCAGGTCCCACACCACCAGGCTCAGGAATGGTTATTACCCCTCAACCATCAGGAAGGAGGTATAGGAGCCTCAGGTCCCACACCACCAGGTTCAGGAACAGTTATTACACCCTCAACAATGAGGAAGGAGGGTCAGGAGCCTCAGGTCCCACACCACCAGGCTCAGGAATGGTTACTACCCCTCAACCATCAGGAAGGAGGTATAGGAGCCTCAGGTCCCACACCACCAGGTTCAGGAACAGTTATTACACCCTCAACAATGAGGAAGGAGGTACAGGAGCCTCAGGTCCCACACCACCAGGCTCAGGAACGGTTACTACCCCTCAACCATCAGGAAGGAGGTACAGGAGCCCCAGGTCCCACACCACCAGGCTCAGGAACGGTTACTACCCCTCAACCATCAGGAAGGAGGTACTGGAGCCTCAGGTCCCACACCACCAGGCTCAGGAACGGTTACTACCCCTCAACCATCAGGAAGGAGGTATAGGAGCCTCAGGTCCCACACCACCAGGTTCAGGAACAGTTATTACACCCTCAACAATGAGGAAGGAGGTACAGGAGCCTCAGATCCCACACCACCAGGTTCAGAAACAGTTTCTACACCCCAACCATCAGGAAGGGGGTACAGGAGCCCCAGGTCCCACACCACCAGGCTCAGGAACGGTTACTACCCCTCAACCATCAGGAAGGAGGTACAGGAGCCCCAGGTCCCACACCACCAGGCTCAGGAACGGTTACTACCCCTCAACCATCAGGAAAGAGGTATAGGAGCCTCAGGTCCCACACCGCCAGGTTCAGGAACAGTTATTACACCCTCAACAATGAGGAAGGAGGTACAGGAGCCTCAGGTCCCACACCACCAGGCTCAGGAACGGTTACTACCCCTCAACCATCAGGAAGGAGGTACAGGAGCCCCAGGTCCCACACCACCAGGCTCAGGAACGGTTACTACCCCTCAACCATCAAGAAGGAGGTACAGGAGCCCCAGGTCCCACACCACCAGGCTCAGGAACGGTTACTACCCCTCAACCATCAGGAAGGAGGTACTGGAGTCTCAGGACCCACACCACCAGGTTCAGAAACAGTTTCTACACCCCAACCATCAGGAAGGGGGTACAGGAGCCCCAGGTCCCACACCACCAAGCTCAGGAACGGTTACTACCCCTCAACCATCAGGAAGGAGGTACAGGAACCCCAGGTCCCACACCACCAGGCTCAGGAACGGTTACTACCCCTCAACCATCAGGAAGGAGGTATAGGAGCCTCAGGTCCCACACCACCAGGTTCAGGAACAGTTATTACACCCTCAACAATGAGGAAGGAGGTACAGGAGCCTCAGGTCCCACACCACCAGGCTCAGGAACGGTTACTACCCCTCAACCATCAGGAAGGAGGTACAGGAGCCCCAGGTCCCACACTACCAGGCTCAGGAACGGTTACTACCCCTCAACCATCAGGAAGGAGGTACAGGAGCCCAGGTCCCACACCACCAGGCTCAGGAACGGTTACTACCCCTCAACCATCAGGAAGGAGGTACAGGAGCCTCAGGTTCCACACCACCAGGTTCAGGGACAGTTATCACCCTTCAACCATCAGGAAGGAGTTACAGGAGCCTCAGGACCCACACCACCAGGCTCAGGAACGGTTATTACCCCTCAACCATCAGGAAGGAGGTACAGGAGCCCCAGGTCCCACACCACCAGGCTCAGGAACGGTTACTACCCCTCAACCATCAGGAAGGAGGTACAGGAGCCTCAGGTCCCACACCACCAGGTTCAGGGACAGTTATTACCCCTCAACCATCAGGAAGGAGGTACAGGAGCCTCAGGACCCACACCACCAGGTTCAGGAACAGTTATCACCCCTCAACCATCAGGAAGGAGGTACAGGAGTCTCAGGAACCACACCACCAGGTTCAGGAACAGTTATCACCCCTCAACCATCAGGAAGGAGGTACAGGAGCCTCAGGACCCACACCACCAGGCTCAGGAACGGTTATCACCCCTCAACCGTCAGGAAGGGGGTATTGGAGCCCCAGGTCCCACACCACCAGGCTCAGGAACGGTTACTACCCCTCAACCTTCAGGCTCCTGAACCAGAGGGGATGACTTCACTTGCCCCATCACTGAACTGTTCCCACAACCTGTGGACTCACTTTCAAGGACTCTTTGTCTCATGATCTTGATAGTCATTCTTATTTATTTATTATTATTATTTTTTTTCTTTCTTTTTGCATTTGCCAAGTTTGTTGTCTTCCACACTCTGGTCGAACTCTCCAGTCGGTGTGGGCTTTCATTGATTCTGTTATGATTTATTAGTGCACCCACAAGAAAATGAACCGTACAGTGACTTACATATACTTTGATAATAAATTTACTTTATCACCACCAGTACGTTTTAGTCCAATTAAGCGCCTGCCCCGATTAATCAATGGCCTGATTAACCGGACTCCTCTGGGTGCGTGGATCACCCTTCTTGGGGAGTGGGAGGGGGGAGAGTCAGCGGTGGGGGTTCGATGGTCGAGACAATATACAGTAGGAATATTTAAGACACACAATCTGCTGGAGGAACCAGAGTCGCAGGGGCTTTGACCTAAAGCACAAAATTTAATGTCGGTCCGACACTTTCTCCTGCTCTAGCGTTGGGCTCACCCTTCCCTCGCAGATACAGCGCCACGCAAAGCTGTTAAACAAGGGGGCCTAAGACTTCTGCGCACGGCACTGTAGTAATTTAATGTATCGCACGGTACTGCTGCCGCACAAAAAAAAAAAAATTTCATGCCATATGTGAGTGATGATAAACCTGATTCTGATCTGGTTCTCTGTTGTGGACTGAGAGTGGGAAGCGGGGGGCAGGGAGAGGGGGATCAGGGTTCGGAAAAGGGGGGAGGGAGCGGGAAGCACCAGAGAGACCATAGAACATTACAGCAGAGAAACAGGCCCTTCGGCCCTTCTTGGCTGTGCCGAACCATTTTTCTGCCTAGTCACACTGACCTGCACCTGGACCATATCCCTCCATACACCTCTCATCCAGGTACCTGTCCAAGTTTTTCTTAAATGTTAAAAGTGAGCCCGCATTCACCACTTCATCCGGCAGCTCATTCCACACTCCCACCTCTCTCTCTCTGTGAAGAAGCCTCCCCAATGTTCCCTTTAAACTTTTCCCACTTCACCCTTAACCCATGTCCTCTGTTTTTTTTTTCTCTCCTGGCCTCAGTGGAAAAAGCCTGCTTGCATTCACTCTATCTATACCCATCATAATTTTATACACCTCTTATCAAATCATCCCTCATTCTTCTACGCTCCAGGGAATAAAGTCCTAACCTGTTCAACCTTCCTCTGTAACTCAGTTTCTCAAGTCCCAGCAACATCCTTGTAAACCTCTCTGCACTCTTTCAATAGACAGTAGGTGCAGGAGTAGGCCATTCAGCCCATCTAGCCAGCACCGCCATTCACTGTGATCATGGGTGATCATCCACAATCAGTACCTCGTTCCTGCCCTCTCCCCATCTCCCTTGACCCCACTATCTATAAGAGCTCTGTCTAACTCTCTCTTGAATGCATCCAGAGACTTGGCCTCCACTGCCTTCTGGGACAGAGCATTCCACAGATCCACAACTCTCTGGGTGAAAAAGTTTTTCCGCATCTCTGTTCGAAATGGCCTACCCCTTATTCTTAAACTGTGGCCTCTAGTTCTGGACTCACTCATTAGTGGGAACATGCTTCCTGCCTCCAGCGTGTCCAATCCCTTAATATTCTCATATGTTTCAATCAGATCCCCTCTCATCCTTCTAAATTCCAGGGTATACAAGCCCAGTCGCTCCAATCTTTCAACATATGACAGTCCCGCCATCCCGGGAATCAACTTCGTGAACCTACGCTGTACTCCAATAGCAAGAATGTCCTTCCTCAAATTTGGAGACCAAAACTGCACACAATACTCCAGGTGTGGTCTCACCAGGGCCCTATACAACTGCAGAAGGACCTCTTTACTCCTATACTCAATTCCTCTTGTTATAAAAGCCAGCATGCCATTAGCTGCCCGATACTCCCTCCCTGCCCCTGTCCCACACCCCTCCCTCCACCCTCACCATCCCCAACATCCGTTGCCCCCTCCAGATTTGCAAACTGGCTCTCCACTCCACGTTGACAAACACACGTTGACTGTGTCCAAAAGGCTTTTTCCACTGAGGCCAGGGGAGAAAAAAAACCCAGAGGGCATGGGTTAAGGGTGAAGGGGGAAAGTTTAAATGGGGGGGCTTCTTCACACAGAGAGTGGTGGGACTGTGGAATGAAGTGGTGAATGCGGGCTCACTTGGACAGGTACGTGGATGAGAGGGGTTTGGAGGGATATGGGCCAGGTGCAGGTCAATGGGACTAGGCAGGTCATTCCAAACATCCACCACACTCTTTGTATAAAAAACCTGCCTCTGACATTCCCCCCCCACCCCACACATTCCCCTTCATATTTAGGAATAGTTTTGTAGACCATGATGGCAACTCTTGAAAACAGACCTCCGAAAAGCGAAGAGGAATTTTGTTTTAATGAAAAGGGTGATGCTTTTCTGCCCTGGGACAAAGTCTCCAGCTGTTCACTCGATCTGTACAAGTCACCTCTCAACCCCCTTTAAGGATGGTAATTGTTTTTCCCTCCGTTTCAAGGACATCGCTGAAACAGACGAGTTTATACAGCAGGCAATCTTCTGCTCGTGTTCACTACGGCTCACGCTAATTTCCCAAAATTATCTGATGAGCCGAATTTGAATTCCTCATGCGCCCTGGTGGGATTTGAACTCGCGTCTGCGGATCACTGACTCGGGCCTCGGCGTTAGTTCAGTAACGCAGCCCCTGCGCTTGCCACCGGTGCTGACAACGGGAATGGACTGCTGGCTGCCTGCAGTCCATGCTAACTGCACCGGGGGCTGGGGGGGGGCTCGTTCTCACCGAGTCAGAAATCTGTCTGCCTCCGGCAGTCTGGATCCCGAAAAAATATATATAAACTGCACCTTCCCTCTCATTACCCTGAGCGCCAAACGGACTCCTCAGTCATTCCCTTTCAAGGCTCAGCCTACCCCTTCTGTGCTCATGAGGACACGGCCTCTCCCCCGCCCCCCATCCGCCCGTGCAAAGCGCCATTGGGCTGTCAAAACAAAAACTTCACGGCACCTGAAAGGAGACAATAGACAATAGACAATAGGTGCAGTAGTAGACCGTTTGGCCCTTCGAGCCTGCACCGCCATTTTGAGATCATGGCTGATCATCTACTATCAATACCCGGTTCCTGCCTTGTCCCCATATCCCTTGGATAACTATTTAGCTCCTTCTTGAAAGCATCCAGAGAATTGGCCTCCACTACCTTCCGAGGCAGTGCATTCCAGACCCCCACAACTCTCTGGGAGAAGAAGTTTTTCCTTAACTCTGTCCTAAATGACCTACCCCTTATTCTCAATCCATGCCCTCTGGTACTGGACTCTCCCAGCATCTGGAACATATTTCCTGCCTCTATCTTGTCCACTCCCTTAATAATCTTATATGTTGCAATCAGATCCCCTCTCAATCTCCTTAATTCCAGCATGTACAAGCCCAGTCTTTCTAACCTCTCTGCGTAAGACAGTCCAGACATCCCAGGAATTAACCTCGTGAATCTACGCTGCACTTCCTCTACAGCCAGGATGTCCTTCCTTAACCCTGGAGACCAAAACTGTACACAATACTCCAGGTGTGGTCTCACCAGGGCCCTGTACAAATGCAAAAGGATTCCTCCCCCCAGGAAATTAATCAGATCAACTATTCTCATTAGACCCCCCCCACCCCACCACCAATCTATTACCCCTGTCACTGCACTGGGGCTAATCCTCAAACTCCTAGCTCACCGGGAGTTGGAGGAGATTTGGTAGGTCACCAAAGACACTCGCCAATTTCTGCAGATGTACCGTGCATCCTCAAGTCAAGTCAAGTCACTTTTTATTGTCCATAACTGCTGGTACGGTACACAGTAAAAACAAGACAACGTTTTTCAGGACCACGGTGCTACATGACACAGTAAAAAAACTAGACTGAACTACGTAAAAAACACAGAGAAAGCTACACTAGACTACAGACCTACACAGGACTGCAGAAAGTTCACAAGAGCAGTGCAGGCATTACAATAAATAATAAACAGGACAATAGGGCAGTAAGGTGTCAGTCCAGGCTCTGGGTATTGAGGAGACTGATAGCCTGGGGGAAGAAACTGTTACACAGTCTGGTTGTGAGAGCCCGAATGCTTCATTGCCTTTTCCCAGACGGCAGGAGGGAGAAGAGTTTGTATGAGGGGTGTGTGGGGTCCTTCATAATGCTGTTTCCTTTGCGGATGCAGCGTGTAGTGTAAATGTCCGTGATGGCGGGAAGAGAGACCCTGATGATCTTCTCAGCTGACCTCACTATCCGCTGCAGGGTCTTGCGATCCGAGACGGTGCAATTCCCGAACCGGGCAGTGATGCAGCTGCTCAGGACGCTCTCAATACAACCTCTGGCTGCATTACCGTCTGGTATGGAAGGGGTGGTGGGGGGGAGCACTGCACAGGATCAAAATAAGCTGCAGAGGGTTGTGAACTTGGTCAGCTCCATCATGGGCATCGGCCTCCCTAGCATCCAGGACATTTTCAAGGAGCAATGCCTCAATAAGGAAGCATACATCATTAAGGACCCCCACCACCCAGGACATACCCTCTTCTCATTGCTACCATCAGGGAGGAGGTACAGGAGCCTGAAGACACACACTCAGGGATTCAGGTACAGCTTCTTCCACTCTGCCATCAGGGAGGAGGTACAGGAGCCTGAAGTCACACACTCAACGATTCAGGAACAGCTTCATCCCCTCTGCCATCAGGGAGGAGGTACAGGAGCCTGAAGTCACACACTCAGTGATTCAGGAACAGCTTCTTCCCCTCTGCCATCAGGGAGGAGGTACAGGAGCCTGAGGACACACACTCAACGATTCAGGAACAGCTTCTTCCCCTCTGCCATCAGGGAGGAGGCACAGGAGCCTGAAGACACACACTCAACGATTCAGGAACAGCTTCTTCCCCTCTGCCATCAGGGAGGGGTTACAGGAGCCTGAGGACACACACTCAACAATTCAGGAACAGCTTCTTCCCCTCTGCCATCAGGGAGGAGGTACAGGAGCCTGAAGACACACACTCAGCGATTCAGGAACAGCTTCTTCCCCTCTGCCATCAGGGAGTAGGTACAGGAGCCTGAAGACACACACTCAGCGATTCAGGAACAGCTTCTTCCCCTCTGCCATCAGGGAGGAGGTACAGGAGCCTGAAGGCACACACTCAACGATTCAGGAACAGCTTCTTCCCCTCCGCCATAAGATTTCTTCTTATTACTACTTTTTATTTTCTCTTTTTGCACGGCTTATTGAACTTTTTAAATATGTGTACATCTTACTGCAATTTACAGATTTCATGGTTACGTTTGGCGCTGCCACAAAGACGACAAATTTCACGACGTCTGCCAGTGATATTAAACCTGATTCCGATTTTGTACTGCAAACGGTTTGAAGCACGTTGTACGTTGCTCCTTACACACCACCTCACAACTTCAGCTCTCTTTTCACACTGCGTGTTTAACATACGCCCAGCGGCCACTTTGCTGGGTCCCTGGAAAAGTCGTCGCACTGTGCGTGTCCGGGGTCTTCCGCTGTCCACCTCAAGGCTCGGCGTGTTGTGCGTTCAGAGACGCTCCCCTGCGCACCGCTGTTGTGACGTGTAGTTATCAGTGTTACTGTCGCCCTCCTGTCAGCTTGAACCAGTCCGGCCGTTCTCCTCCGACCTCTCTTGTTAACGAAGTGTTTTCCCCCACAGAGCTACCGCCCACTGGGTGTTTTTCACACCATTCTCCGTAAACTCTAGAGACCGTTCAATGCGTGAAAATCCCTGGGAGATCAGCAGTTTCCCAGATACTCAAACCACCCCGTCTGGCACCAACAATCAGTCCACACAGTCAAAGTCGCTCAGGTCACACTTCTTCCCCATGAGGTTGGCCTGAACAGCAACTGAAGCCCTTGACCATGTCTGCATGCTTCTATGCATCGAGTTGCTGCCACACGATTGGCTGATTGACTGTTATCTGAGTCACCGTCACCTTCCTGTCAGCTTGAACCAGTCCGGCCATTCTCCTCCGAACTCTCTCGTTAACGAGGTGTTTTCCCCCACAACTGCCGCTCACTGGATGCTTTTTGTTTCTTTCTCTCGCCCAGAGTACGTTGGGCGTGAAAATCCCAGGAGACCAGCAGCTTCTGAGATACTCAAACCACCCCGTCTGGCACCAGCAATCATTCCACGGTCAAAGCTCCTTTTCTTTACCATTCTAAAGTTTGGTCTGCACAGCAACTGAACCTCTTGACCGTGCCTGCGTGCTTCTATGCACTGAGTTGCTGATTAGATTTGTGTCAGTGACCAGGTGTCCGGCCGTACCATCTAATCTGGCACCCAATCCATCTGTCGTTACACATACAAAATGCTCAGCAGCTCCGGCATCATCTACGCAAAGGAATAAGTGGTTGATGCTTTGGGCTGACTCTTTATTCCTCTCCATAGATGCTGCCTGACCTGCTGAGGGCCACCCCCCCAGCATTTTGTGTGCGTTAGTCTGGACTTCCAGCACCTGCAGAACCTCTCGTGTTTGTCTGTCTGTCTCTCTCTGTTAATACTTCTGGTAACCTTTAATATTTCGTCATGTACTGCTTTGGGTGACGGGGTGGGGAGACGTCTCTACGAAAGGAGGTGTAGGGTGCCCCTTCCCTCCCCTAGCCTGCAGGTCACCCTTGGGCAAGATCACAAGTCCTGGTGATGCGACCACTGATGCCAGGCGGACAATCTCTGAAGGGTATTGATAATGGCCGGGGGTCACCCGTCTTGTAAAGACACTGCCCCAGAAGGAGGCGATGGTAAACCACTTCTGGAGATAAAATTAGCCAGGATCAATCATGGTTGCTGAAAGACTGTGATTGCCCACGTCATAACGATACGGCACATAATGATGTTGTCATAAGACAGCACAGAACGATGATGTCACATGACACAGCACGTCATGATGATGTCATACGACACGGCTCAGAATGACGATGGTGATGAAAACGGCAACGTATGCCAGATTTAGTAAACCTGACACAACTGCTCAAGGACAGCTGGTTGATTGAGCAGCGTGGGGGAGTAGGGAGCGCGATTGGGGATGGTGAGGAACGGCTGGCAGCTGCTGATCAGCTGTGCACTCCAGAAGAGGCACCCTAGGGTGCTGTCTCAGGCAGTGTGCCCCACTGGTCTAACATAACGTGGCTCCTGGCGCAGGCCGCAGAGTCGCTGGACAGCCAGAGGGAGAGGCAGACCGGGTCAAAGGCCACGATGCACACAAAATGCTGGAGGAGCTCAGCAGGGTGGGCAGCATCGACAGAGAGGAATAAACAGACGACATTTTGGATAGAGAACTGGAAAAGGAAATGGAGGGGTAGGGGGGGTGTATGTTCTCAGAATAAAAACAGTTGGGGGCAGGGAGGGGAAGGAGGATAGATAGAAGGTGTTGGGTGAAGCCAGGCAGGTGGGAAAGGTCAAGGGCTGGAGAGGAAGGAATCTGAAAGGAGAGGAGAGTGGACCGTGGGAGAAAGGGAAGGAGGAGGGACACCAGGGGGAGGTGATGGATGGGGAAGGTAAAGGGCTGGAGAGGAAGGAATCTGATCGGAGAGGAGAGTGGACCGTGGGAGAAAGGGAAGGAGGAGGGACACCAGGGGGAGGTGATGGGAGGGAAAGGTAAAGGGCTGGAGAGGAAGGAATCTGATAGGAGAGGAGAGTGGACCGTGGGAGAAAGGGAAGGAGGAGGGGCACCAGGGGGAGGTGATGGGAGGGAAAGGTAAAGGGCTGGAGAGGAAGGAATCTGATAGGAGAGGAGAGTGGACCGTGGGAGAGAGGGAAGGAGGAGGGACACCAGGGGGAGGTGATGGGAGGGAAAGGTAAAGGGCTGGAGAGGAAGGAATCTGATCGGAGAGGAGAGTGGACGGTGGGAGAAAGGGAAGGAGGAGGGACACCAGGGGGAGGTGATGGGTGGGAGAGGTAAAGGGCTGGAGAGGAAGGAATCTGATCAGAGAGGAGAGTGGACCGTGGGAGAGAGGGAAGGAGGAGGGACACCAGGGGGAGGTGATGGGTGGGAAAGGTAAAGGGCTGGAGAGGAAGGAATCTGATAGGAGAGGAGAGTGGACCGTGGGAGAGAGGGAAGGAGGAGGGACACCAGGGGGAGGTGATGGGTGGGAAAGGTAAAGGGCTGGAGAGGAAGGAATCTGATAGGAGAGGAGAGTGGACCGTGGGAGAAAGGGAAGGAGGAGGGACACCAGGGGGAGATGATGGGTGGGAAAGGTCAAGGGCTGGAGAGTGAGGAATCTGATCGGAGAGGAGAGTGGACCGTGGGAGAGAGGGAAGGAGGAGGGACACCAGGGGGAGGTGATGGGTGGGAAAGGTAAAGGGCTGGAGAGGAAGGAATCTGACCGGAGAGGAGAGTGGACCGTGGGAGAAAGGGAAGGAAGAGGGACACCAGGGGGAGGTGATGGGTGGGAGAGGTAAAGGGTTGGAGAGGAAGGAATCTGATAGGAGAGGACAGTGGACCGTGGGAGAAAGGGAAGGAGGAGGGACACCAGGGGGAGGTGATGGGTGGGAGAGGTAAAGGGCTGGAGAGGAAGGAATCTGATAGGAGAGGAGAGTGGACCGTGGGAGAGAGGGAAGGAGGAGGGACACCAGGGGGAGGTGATGGGTGGGAGAGGTAAAGGGCTGGAGAGGAAGGAATCTGACAGGAGAGGAGAGTGGACCATGGGAGAAAGGGAAGGAGGAGGGACACCAGGGGGAAGTGATGGGTGGAAAAGTTAAAGGGCTGGAGAGGAAGGAATCTGACAGGAGAGGAGAGTGGACCATGGGAGAAAGGGAAGGAGGAGGGACACCAGGGGGAGGTGATGGGTGGGAAAGTTAAAGGGCTGGGGAGGAAGGAATCTGACAGGAGAGGAGAGTGGACCGTGGGAGAAAGGGAAGGAAGAGGGACACCAGGGGGAGGTGATGGGTGGGAGAGGTAAAGGGCTGGAGAGGAAGGAATCTGACAGGAGAGGAGAGTGGACCGTGGGAAAAAGGGAAGGAGGAGGGTCACCAGGGGGAAGTGATGGGTGGAAAAGTTAAAGGGCTGGAGAGGAAGGAATCTGATAGGAGAGGAGAGTGGACGGTGGGAGAAAGGGAAGGAGGAGGGACACCAGGGGGAGGTGATGGGTGGGAAAGGTAAAGGGCTGGAGAGGAAGGAATCTGATAGAGAGGAGAGTGGACCGTGGGAGAAAGGGAAGGAGGAGGGACACCAGGGGGAGGTGATGGGTGGAAAAGGTAAAGGGCTGGAGAGGAAGGAATCTGATCGGAGAGGAGAGTGGACCGTGGGAGAAAGGGAAGGAAGAGAGACACCAGGGGGAGGTGATGGGTGGGAGAGGTAAAGGGCTGGAGAGGAAGGAATCTGATAGGAGAGGAGAGTGGACCGTGGGAGAAAGGGAAGGAGGAGGGACACCAGGGGGAGGTGATGGGTGGGAGAGGTAAAGGGCTGGAGAGGAAGGAATCTGATAGGAGAGGGGAGTGGACCGTGGGAGAAAGGGAAGGAGGAGGGACACCAGGGGGAGGTGATGGGTTGGAAAGGTGAAGGGCTGGAGAGGAAGGAATCTGATCGGAGAGGAGAGTGGACCGTGGGAGAAAGGGAAGGAGGAGGGACACCAGGGGGAGGTGATGGATGGGAGAGGTAAAGGGCTGGAGAGGAAGGAATCTGACCGGAGAGGAGAGTGGACCGTGGGAGAAAGGGAAGGAAGAGGGACACCAGGGGGAGGTGATGGGTGGGAGAGGTAAAGGGTTGGAGAGGAAGGAATCTGATAGGAGAGGAGAGTGGACCGTGGGAGAAAGGGAAGGAGGAGGGACACCAGGGGGAGGTGATGGGTGGGAGAGGTAAAGGGCTGGAGAGGAAGGAATCTGATAGGAGAGGAGAGTGGACTGTGGGAGAAAGGGAAGGAGGATGGACACCAGGGGGAGGTGATGGGAGGGAAAGGTAAAGGGCTGGAGAGGAAGGAATCTGATAGGAGAGGGGAGTAGACCGTGGGAGAAAGGGGAGGAGGAGGGACACCAGGGGGAGGTGATGGGTGGGAAAGGTGAAGGGCTGGAGAGGAAGGAATCTGATCGGAGAGGAGAGTGGACCGTGGGAGAAAGGGAAGGAGGAGGGACACCAGGGGGAGGTGATGGGTGGGAGATGTAAAGGGTTGGAGAGGAAGGAATCTGATAGGAGAGGAGAGTGGACCGTGGGAGTGAGGGAAGGAGGAGGGACACCAGGGGGAGGTGATGGGTGGGAAAGGTAAAGGGCTGGAGAGGAAGGAATCTGACAGGAGAGGAGAATGAACCGTGGGAGAAAGGGAAGAAGGAGGGACACCAGGGGGAGGTGATGGGTGGGAAAGGTGAAGGGCTGGAGAGGAACGAATCTGATCGGAGAGGAGAGTGGACCGTGGGAGAAAGGGAAGGAGGAGGGACACCAGGGGGAGGTGATGGGTGGGAGATGTAAAGGGTTGGAGAGGAAGGAATCTGATAGGAGAGGAGAGTGGACCGTGGGAGTGAGGGAAGGAGGAGGGACACCAGGGGGAGGTGATGGGTGGGAAAGGTAAAGGGCTGGAGAGGAAGGAATCTGACAGGAGAGGAGAATGAACCGTGGGAGAAAGGGAAGAAGGAGGGGACCCAGGAGAAGGTGACCCAGGAGGAGGTGAGAAGAGGTGAGAGGCCAGAGTGGGGAGTAGTGGATAGGAGTAAAATTTTACTTGTAGGAGAAACCGACATCCGTCAGTTTGAAGGTTACCCAGACGGAAAATCAGGCGTTGGTCGTCCACCCTGAGTAGCCTGATTGTGGCGTAACAGGAGGCCATGGACCGACATGTTGGAACGGGAATGGGGACTGGAACTAAAACGTTTGGCTAAGTTTCAGATTTGAATTGAGGTTTTACTGTAGTTCTACTATATTTGGCGCTATAGTGCGGAGTAGGCCTTACTTCACTCACTTCATTTTTATGTTTTTCACACCAATCTCTGATCCTGGGTCAAACTCACTTTGATCACATCGAACCTCCTGAACGTGTCCACATGTTTTATGCATTGAGTTGCTGGCAGATGATTGGCTGATTATATATTTGCATTAATGTGCAGGTGTACATCACTATCATCCTTCTGTGCCGTGATGTATGACATCATCATTACGCGCCATGTCACTTCTGCCAAGAACCGTCGTCGTCATGGAGTCGATGATCGCCCATGTAATACGGCACAGTGCGTAGTGATGATGTCATGAGACATAGCACATAGTGATGATGCCATACGGCACAGCACATAATTATGACATCATACCACCCACCACATAACAATGATGTCATACGAGACAACATGTAATGATGGCGGTATCAATGGTCTTCTCCAAGGATCGCCACCTTGTCACGCGGGAAAGGCTTGTCGGATCTGAGACCCCGAGAGCAACACCGTCGGGCACTTGGCTCCTGCTAGGGTCGAGAGGCTCCGGGCAACACCAAAAGACCATGAGATAGAGAAGCAGAATTAGGCCATTTGGCCCATCGAGTCTGCTCCGCCATTCCATCATGGCTGATCCATTTTCCCTCTCAGCCCCCAATCTCCTCTCTTCTCTCCATATCCCTTCACGCCCTAACCAATCAAGAAACTATCGACCTCTGCCTTAAACATACCCAATGACTCGGCCACCACGGCCGCCTGTGGCAATAAATTCCACAGATTCACCACCCTCTGGCTGAAGAAATTCCTCTTCATCTCTGTTCTATAAGGACATTCCTCTATTCTGAGGCTGTGGCCTCTGGTCTTAGACTCCCCCACCATCGGAAACATCCTCTTCACATCCACAAGTATGCCCATGACTTAGCCTATTCTATTCTATTCTTCTTCTCCAGCCCTGATGCAGGCTTTCAGCCCAAAATGTTGGCAGTTTCTCCTCTCCATAGACGCTGCCCCACCGGCTGGGTCTTAAGACGGTGAGGAAGGCAAATGCAAAGTTAGCATTCACTTCCAAATGAGTTTGAGAACATAAAAGCAACAAACTAAGGCCGAGGCTTCGTAAGTCGATGGTCAAGCCGCACTCGGGGTATCATAGGCAGCAAAAGAAAGTGTTAACGTCGGACAGGGTCGAGGGGAGGCACAACAGGAATCTCAGGAATGAAAGGGTTAATGAATGAGGAGTGTTTGATGGCTCTGGTCCTGTACTCACTGGAGTTTATGAGGAGGAGAGAGGGATCACATTGAAACCTATCAAATATTGAAAGGCCTTGATAGAGTGGATGTGGAGAGGATGTTTCCTATAGTGGGGGAGTCTAGGAACAGAGGACACAGATACAGAGGGTGTGGAGAGGATGTTTCCTATAGTGGGGAGTCTAGGACCAGAGGACAGATAGAGTGGATGTGGAGAGGATGTTTTCTATAGTGGGGGAGTCTAGGACCAGAGGACACAGATAGAGAGGAAGTGGAGAGGATGTTTCCTATAGTGGGGGAGTCTAGGACCAGAGGACATAGATAGAGTGGATGTGGAGAGGATGTTTCCTATAGTGGGGGAGTCTAGGACCAGAGGACATAGATAGAGTGGATGTGGAGAGGATGTTTCCTATAGTGGGGGTCTAGGACAAGAGGACACAGATAGAGAGGATGTGGAGAGGATACTTCCTATAGTGGGGAGTCTAGGACCAGAGGACAGATAGAGTGGATGTGGAGAGGATGTTTCCGATAGTGAGGTAGTCTAGGACCAGAGGACACAGATAGTGTGGATGCGGAGAGGATGTTTCCTGCAGTGGGGTTGTCTAGGACCAGAGGGCACAGATAGAGTGGATGTGGAGAGGATGTTTCCTATAGTGAGGGAGTCTTGGACCAGAGGACACAGATAGAGTGGATGTGGAGAGGATGTTTCCTATAGTGGGGGAGTCTGGGACCAGAGGACACAGATAGAGTGGATGTGGAGAGGATGTTTCCTATAGTGAGGGAGTCTTGGACCAGAGGACACAGATAGAGTGGATGTGGAGAGGATGTTTCCTATAGTGGGGGAGTCTAGGACCAGAGGACACAGATAGAGAGGATGCGGAGAGGATGTTTCCTACAGTGGGGGAGTCCAGGACCAGAGGACACAGATAGATTGGATGTGGAGAGGATGTTTCCTATAGTGGGGGAGTCTAGGACCAGAGGACACAGATAGAGTGGATGTGGAGAGGATGTTTCCTATAGTGGGGGTGTCTAGGACCAGAGGACACAGATAGAGTGGGTGTGGAGAGGATGTTTCCTATAGTGGGGGTGTCTAGGACCAGAGGACACAGATAGAGTGGATGTGGAGAGGATGTTTCCTATAGTGGGGGAGTCTGGGACCAGAGGACACAGATAGAGTGGATGTGGAGAGGATGTTTCCTATAGTGGGGGAGTCTAGGACCAGAGGACACAGATAGAGAGGATGCGGAGAGGATGTTTCCTACAGTGGGGGAGTCCAGGACCAAAGGACACAGATAGAGAGGATGCGGAGAGGATGTTTCCTACAGTGGGGGAGTCCAGGACCAGAGGACACAGATAGATTGGATGTGGAGAGGATGTTTCCTATAGTGGGGGAGTCTAGGACCAGAGGACACAGATAGAGTGGATGTGGAGAGGATGATTCCTATAGTGGGGGAGTCTAGGACCAGAGGACACAGATAGAGTGGGTGTGGAGAGGATGTTTCCTATAGTGGGGGTGTCTAGGACCAGAGGACACAGATAGAGTGGATGTGGAGAGGATGTTTCCTATAGTGGGGGAGTCTAGGACCAGAGGACACAGATAGAGTGGGTGTGGAGAGGATGTTTCCTATAGAGGGAGTGTCTAGGACCAGAGGACACAGATAGAGTGGATGCAGAGAGGATGTTTCCTATAGTGGGGGAGTCTAGGACCAGAGGACACAAATAGAGAGGATGCGGAGAGGATGTTTCCTATAGTGGGGGAGTCCAGGACCAGAGGACATAGATAGAGTGGATGTGGAGAGGATGTTTCCTATCGTGGGGGAGTCTAGGACCAGAGGACACAGATAGAGTGGATGCGGAGAGGATGTTTCCTATAGTGGGGGAGTCTAGGACCAGAGGACACAGATAGAGTGGATGTGGAGAGGATGTTTGCTATAGTGGGGGAGTCTAGGACCAGAGGACAGAGAGAGTGGATGTGGAGAGGATGTTTCCTGTAGTGGGGGAGTCTAGGACCAGAGGACACAGATAGAGTAGATGTGGAGAGGATGTTTCCTATAGTGGGGGAGTCTAGGACCAGAGGACACAGATAGAGTGGTTGTGGAGAGGATGTTTCCTATAGTGGGGGTGTCTAGGACCAGAGGACACAGATAGAGTGGATGCAGAGAGGATGTTTCCTATAGTGGCGGAGTCTAGGACCAGAGGACACAGATAGAGAGGATGCGGAGAGGATGTTTCCTATAGTGGGGAGTCCAGGACCAGAGGACACAGATAGATTGGATGTGGAGTGGATGTTTCCTATAGTGGGGGTGTCTAGGACCAGAGGACACAGATAGAGTGGATGCAGAGAGGATGTTTCCTAAAGTGGGGGAGTCTAGGACCAGAGGACACAGATAGAGAGGATGCGGATAGGATGTTTCCTATAGTGGTGGAGTCCAGGACCAGAGGACACAGATAGATTGGATGTGGAGTGGATGTTTCCTATAGTGGGGGAGTCTAGGACCAGAGGACACAGATAGAGTGGATGTGGAGAGGATGTTTCCTATAGTGGGGGAGTCTAGGACCAGAGGACACAGATAGAGTGTGTGTGGAGAGGATGTTTCCTATAGTGGGGGTGTCTAGGACCAGAGGACACAGATAGAGTGGATGCAGAGAGGATGTTTCCTACAGTGGGGGAGTCTAGGACCAGAGGACACAGATAGAGAGGATGCGGAGAGGATGCTTCCTACAGTGGGGGAGTCCAGGACCAGAGGACACAGATAGATTGGATGTGGAGAGCATGTTTCCTATAGTGGGGGAGTCTAGGACCAGAGGACACAGATAGAGTGGATGTGGAGAGGATGTGGAGAGGATGTTTCCTATAGTGGGGGAGTCTAGGACCAGAGGACACAGATAGAGTGGATGTGGAGAGGATGTTTCCTATAGTGTGGGTCTAGGACCAGAGGACACAGATAGAGAGGATGTGGAGAGGATGCTTCCTATAGTGGGGAGTCTAGGACCAGAGGACAGATAGAGTGGATGTGGAGAGGATGTTTCCGATAGTGAGGTAGTCTAGGACCAGAGGACACAGATAGTGTGGATGCGGAGAGGATGTTTCCTGTAGTGGGGTTGTCTAGGACCAGAGGGCACAGATAGAGTGGATGTGGAGAGGATGTTTCCTATAGTGAGGGAGTCTTGGACCAGAGGACACAGATAGAGTGGATGTGGAGAGGATGTTTCCTATAGTGGGGGAGTCTGGGACCAGAGGACACAGATAGAGTGGATGTGGAGTGGATGTTTCCTATAGTGGGGGAGTCTAGGACCAGAGGACACAGATAGAGAGGATGCGGAGAGGATGTTTCCTACAGTGGGGGAGTCCAGGACCAGAGGACACAGATAGATTGGATGTGGAGAGGATGTTTCCTATAGTGGGGGAGTCTAGGACCAGAGGACACAGATAGAGTGGATGTGGAGAGGATGTTTCCTATAGTGGGGGAGTCTAGGACCAGAGGACACAGATAGAGTGGGTGTGGAGAGGATGTTTCCTATAGTGGGGGTGTCTAGGACCAGAGGACACAGATAGAGTGGATGTGGAGAGGATGTTTCCTATAGAGGGGGAGTCTAGGACCAGAGGACACAGATAGAGTGGGTGTGGAGAGGATGTTTCCTATAGTGGGGGTGTCTAGGACCAGAGGACACAGATAGAGTGGATGCAGAGAGGATGTTTCCTATAGTGGGGGAGTCTAGGACCAGAGGACACAAATAGAGAGGATGCGGAGAGGATGTTTCCTATAGTGGGGGAGTCCAGGACCAGAGGACATAGATAGAGTGGATGTGGAGAGGATGTTTCCTATCGTGGGGGAGTCTAGGACCAGAGGACACAGATAGAGTGGATGCGGAGAGGATGTTTCCTATAGTGGGGGAGTCTAGGACCAGAGGACACAGATAGAGTGGATGTGGAGAGGATGTTTGCTATAGTGGGGGAGTCTAGGACCAGAGGACAGAGAGAGTGGATGTGGAGAGGATGTTTCCTGTAGTGGGGGAGTCTAGGACCAGAGGACACAGATAGAGAGGATGTGGAGAGGATGCTTCCTATAGTGGGGAGTCTAGGACCAGAGGACAGATAGAGTGGATGTGGAGAGGATGTTTCCTATAGTGGGGGTGTCTAGGACCAGAGGACACAGATAGAGTGGATGTGGAGAGGATGTTTCCTATAGTGGGGGAGTCTAGGACCAGAGGACACAGATAGAGTGGATGCGGAGAGGATGTTTCCTATAGTGTGGGAGTCTAGGACCAGAGGACACAGATAGAGTAGATGTGGAGAGGATGTTTCCTATAGTGGGGGAGTCTAGGACCAGAGGACACAGATAGAGTGGATGTGGAGAGGATGTTTCCTATAGTGGGGGTGTCTAGGACCAGAGGACACAGATAGAGTGGATGCAGAGAGGATGTTTCCTATAGTGGCGGAGCCTAGGACCAGAGGACACAGATAGAGAGGATGCGGAGAGGATGTTTCCTATAGTGGGGAGTCCAGGACCAGAGGACACAGATAGATTGGATGTGGAGTGGATGTTTCCTATAGTGGGGGTGTCTAGGACCAGAGGACACAGATAGAGTGGATGCAGAGAGGATGTTTCCTAAAGTGGGGGAGTCTAGGACCAGAGGACACACATAGAGAGGATGCGGAGAGGATGTTTCCTATAGTGGTGGAGTCCAGGACCAGAGGACACAGATAGATTGGATGTGGAGTGGATGTTTCCTATAGTGGGGGAGTCTAGGACCAGAGGACACAGATAGAGTGGATGTGGAGAGGATGTTTCCTATAGTGGGGGAGTCTAGCACCAGAGGACACAGATAGAGTGTGTGTGGAGAGGATGTTTCCTATAGTGGGGGTGTCTAGGACCAGAGGACACAGATAGAGTGGATGCAGAGAGGATGTTTCCTACAGTGGGGGAGTCTAGGACCAGAGGACACAGATAGAGAGGATGCGGAGAGGATGCTTCCTACAGTGGGGAAGTCCAGGACCAGAGGACACAGATAGATTGGATGTGGAGAGCATGTTTCCTATAGTGGGGGAGTCTAGGACCAGAGGACACAGATAGAGTGGATGTGGAGAGGATGTGGAGAGGATGATTCCTATAGTGGGGGAGTCTAGGGCCAGAGGACACAGATAGAGTGGATGTGGGGAGGATGTTTCCTATAGTGGGGGAGTCTAGGGCCAGAGGACACAGATAGAGTGGGTGTGGAGAGGATGTTTCCTATAGTGGGGGTGTCTAGGACCAGAGGACACAGATAGAGTGGATGCAGAGAGGATGTTTCCTATAGTGGGGGAGTCTAGGACCAGAGGACACAGATAGAGAGGATGCGGAGAGGATGTTTCCTATAGTGGGGGAGTCCAGGACCAGAGGACACAGATAGATTGGATGTGGAGAGGATGTTTCCTATCGTGGGGGAGTCTAGGACCAGAGGACACAGATAGAGTGGATGTGGAGAGGATGTTTCCTCTAGTTGGGGAGTCTAGGACAGTAGGACACAGATAGAATGGATGTGGAGAGGATGTTTCCTATAGTGGGGGAGTCTAGGACCAGAGGACACAGATAGAGTGACTGTGGAGAGGATGTTTCCTATAGTGGGGGAGTCTAGGACCAGAGGACACAGATAGAGTGGATGTGGAGAGGATGTTTCCTATAGTGGGGTAGTCTAGGACCAGAGGACACAGATAGAGTGGATGTGGAGTGGATGTTTCCTGTAGTGGGGTTGTCTCGGACCAGAGGGTACAGATAGAGTGGATGTGGAGAGGATGTTTCCTATAGTGGGGGAGTCTAGGACCAGAGAACACAGATAGAGTGGATGTGGAGAGGATGTTTCCTATAGTGGGGGAGTCTAGGACAGGAGGACAGATAGAGTGGATGTGGAGAGGATGTTTCCGATAGTGAGGTAGTCTAGGACCAGAGGACACAGATAGTGTGGATGTGGACAGGATGTTTCCTGTAGTGGGGTTGTCTAGGACCAGAGGGCACAGATAGAGTGGATATGGAGAGGATGTTTCCTATAGTGGGGGAGTCTAGAACCAGAGGACACAGACAGAGTAGATGTGGAGAGGATGTTTGCTATAGTGGGGGAGTCTAGGACCAGAGGACACAGAGAGTGGATGTGGAGAGGATGTTTCCTGTAGTGGGGGAGTATAGGACCAGAGGACACAGATAGAGAGGATGTGGAGAGGATGTTTCCTATAGTGGGGAGTCTAGGACCAGAGGACAGATAGAGTGGATGTGGAGAGGATGTTTCCTATAGTGGGGGAGTCTAGGACCAGAGGACACAGATAGAGTGAATGTGGAGAGGATGTTTCCCCATGGTGGGGGAGTCCAGGACCAGAGGACAGATAGAGTGGATGTGGAGAGGATGTTTCCGAAAGTGCGGGAGTCTAGGACCAGAGGACACAGATAGAGTGGATGTGGAGAGGATGTTTCCCATAGTGGGGGAGTCTAGGATCAGAGGACACAGATAGAGTGGATGTGGAGAGGATGTTTCCTATAGTGGGGGAGTCTAGGACCAGAGGACATAGATAGAGAGGATGTGGAGAGGATGCTTCCTATAGTGGGGAGTCTAGGACCAGAGGACAGATAGAGTGGATGTGGAGAGGATGTTTCCTATAGTGGGGGTGTCTAGGACCAGAGGACACAGATAGAGTGGATGTGGAGAGGATGTTTCCTATAGTGGGGGAGTCTAGGACCAGAGGACACAGATAGAGTGGATGCGGAGAGGATGTTTCCTATAGTGTGGGAGTCTAGGACCAGAGGACACAGATAGAGTAGATGTGGAGAGGATGTTTCCTATAGTGGGGGAGTCTAGGACCAGAGGACACAGATAGAGTGGATGTGGAGAGGATGTTTCCTATAGTGGGGGTGTCTAGGACCAGAGGACACAGATAGAGTGGATGCAGAGAGGATGTTTCCTATAGTGGCGGAGCCTAGGACCAGAGGACACAGATAGAGAGGATGCGGAGAGGATGTTTCCTATAGTGGGGAGTCCAGGACCAGAGGACACAGATAGATTGGATGTGGAGTGGATGTTTCCTATAGTGGGGGTGTCTAGGACCAGAGGACACAGATAGAGTGGATGCAGAGAGGATGTTTCCTAAAGTGGGGGAGTCTAGGACCAGAGGACACACATAGAGAGGATGCGGAGAGGATGTTTCCTATAGTGGTGGAGTCCAGGACCAGAGGACACAGATAGATTGGATGTGGAGTGGATGTTTCCTATAGTGGGGGAGTCTAGGACCAGAGGACACAGATAGAGTGGATGTGGAGAGGATGTTTCCTATAGTGGGGGAGTCTAGGACCAGAGGACACAGATAGAGTGTGTGTGGAGAGGATGTTTCCTATAGTGGGGGTGTCTAGGACCAGAGGACACAGATAGAGTGGATGCAGAGAGGATGTTTCCTACAGTGGGGGAGTCTAGGACCAGAGGACACAGATAGAGAGGATGCGGAGAGGATGCTTCCTACAGTGGGGAAGTCCAGGACCAGAGGACACAGATAGATTGGATGTGGAGAGCATGTTTCCTATAGTGGGGGAGTCTAGGACCAGAGGACACAGATAGAGTGGATGTGGAGAGGATGTGGAGAGGATGATTCCTATAGTGGGGGAGTCTAGGGCCAGAGGACACAGATAGAGTGGATGTGGGGAGGATGTTTCCTATAGTGGGGGAGTCTAGGGCCAGAGGACACAGATAGAGTGGGTGTGGAGAGGATGTTTCCTATAGTGGGGGTGTCTAGGACCAGAGGACACAGATAGAGTGGATTCAGAGAGGATGTTTCCTATAGTGGGGGAGTCTAGGACCAGAGGACACAGATAGAGAGGATGCGGAGAGGATGTTTCCTATAGTGGGGGAGTCCAGGACCAGAGGACACAGATAGATTGGATGTGGAGAGGATGTTTCCTATCGTGGGGGAGTCTAGGACCAGAGGACACAGATAGAGTGGATGTGGAGAGGATGTTTCCTCTAGTTGGGGAGTCTAGGACAGTAGGACACAGATAGAATGGATGTGGAGAGGATGTTTCCTATAGTGGGGGAGTCTAGGACCAGAGGACACAGATAGAGTGACTGTGGAGAGGATGTTTCCTATAGTGGGGGAGTCTAGGACCAGAGGACACAGATAGAGTGGATGTGGAGAGGATGTTTCCTATAGTGGGGTAGTCTAGGACCAGAGGACACAGATAGAGTGGATGTGGAGTGGATGTTTCCTGTAGTGGGGTTGTCTCGGACCAGAGGGTACAGATAGAGTGGATGTGGAGAGGATGTTTCCTATAGTGGGGGAGTCTAGGACCAGAGAACACAGATAGAGTGGATGTGGAGAGGATGTTTCCTATAGTGGGGGAGTCTAGGACAGGAGGACAGATAGAGTGGATGTGGAGAGGATGTTTCCGATAGTGAGGTAGTCTAGGACCAGAGGACACAGATAGTGTGGATGTGGACAGGATGTTTCCTGTAGTGGGGTTGTCTAGGACCAGAGGGCACAGATAGAGTGGATATGGAGAGGATGTTTCCTATAGTGGGGGAGTCTAGAACCAGAGGACACAGACAGAGTAGATGTGGAGAGGATGTTTGCTATAGTGGGGGAGTCTAGGACCAGAGGACACAGAGAGTGGATGTGGAGAGGATGTTTCCTGTAGTGGGGGAGTATAGGACCAGAGGACACAGATAGAGAGGATGTGGAGAGGATGTTTCCTATAGTGGGGAGTCTAGGACCAGAGGACAGATAGAGTGGATGTGGAGAGGATGTTTCCTATAGTGGGGGAGTCTAGGACCAGAGGACACAGATAGAGTGAATGTGGAGAGGATGTTTCCCCATGGTGGGGGAGTCCAGGACCAGAGGACAGATAGAGTGGATGTGGAGAGGATGTTTCCGAAAGTGCGGGAGTCTAGGACCAGAGGACACAGATAGAGTGGATGTGGAGAGGATGTTTCCCATAGTGGGGGAGTCTAGGATCAGAGGACACAGATAGAGTGGATGTGGAGAGGATGTTTCCTATAGTGGGGGAGTCTAGGACCAGAGGACATAGATAGAGTGGATGTGGAGAGGATGTTTCCTATCGTGGGGGAGTCTAGGACCAGAGGACACAGATAGAGTGGATGCGGAGAGGATGTTTCCTATAGTGGGGGAGTCTAGGACCAGAGGACAGATAGAGTGGATGTGGAGAGGATGTTTCCGATAGTGGGGGAGTCTAGGACCAGAGGACACAGATAGAGTGGATGTGGAGTGGATGTTTCCTATAGTGCGGGAGTCTAGGACAGGAGGACACAGATAGAATGGATGTGGAGAGGATGTTTCCTATAGTGGGGGAGTCTAGGACCAGAGGACACAGATAGAGTGACTGTGGAGAGGATGTTTCCTATAGTGGGGGAGTCTAGGACCAGAGGACACAGATAGAGTGGATGTGGAGAGGATGTTTCCAATAGTTGGGGAGTCTAGGACCAGAGGACACAGATAGAATGGATGTGGAGAGGATGTTTCCTATAGTGGGGGTGTCTAGGACAGGAGGACACAGATAGAATGGATGTGGAGAGGATGTTTCCTGTAGTGGGGTTGTCTCGGACCAGAGGGCACAGATAGAGTGGATGTGGAGAGGATGTTTCCTATAGTGGGGGAGTCTAGGACAGGAGGACACAGATAGAATGGATGTGGAGAGGATGTTTCCTATCGTGGGGGAGTCTAGGACCAGAGGACACAGATAGAGTGGATGCGGAGAGGATGTTTCCTATAGTGGGGGAGTCTAGGACCAGAGGACAGATAGAGTGGATGTGGAGAGGATGTTTCCGATAGTGGGGTAGTCTAGGACCAGAGGACACAGATAGTGTGGATGTGGACAGGATGTTTCCTGTAGTGGGGGAGTCTAGGACCAGAGGACAGATAGAGTGGATGTGGAGAGGTTTTTTCCTATAGTGGGGGAGTCTAGGACCAGAGGGCACAGATAGAGTGGATGTGGAGAGGATGTTTCCTATAGTGGGGGAGTCTAGGACCAGAGGGCACAGATAGAGTGGATGTGGAGAGGATGTTTCCAGAGTGGGGGAGTCTAGGACCAGAGGACACAGTTAGAGTGGGTGTGGAGAGGATGTTTCCCCATGGTGGGGGAGTCCAGGACCAGAGGACAGATAGAGTGGATGTGGGGAGGATGTTTCCGATAGTGCGGGAGACTAGGACCAGAGGACACAGATAGAGTGGATGCGGAGAGGATGTTTCCTATAGTGGGGGAGTCTGGGACCAGAGGACACAGATAGAGAGGATGCGGAGAGGATGTTTCCTATAGTGGGGGAGTCCAGGACCAGAGGACACAGATAGATTGGATGTGGAGTGGATTTTTCCTATAGTGGGGAAGTCTAGGACCAGAGGACACAGATAGAGTGGATGTGGAGAGGATGTTTCCTAGTGGGGGAGTCTAGGACCAGAGGACACAGATAGAGTGGGTGTGGAGAGGATGTTTCCTATAGTGGGGGTGTCTAGGACCAGAGGACACAGACAGAGTGGATGCAGAGAGGATGTTTCCTATAGTGGGGGAGTCTAGGACCAGAGGACACAGATAGAGAGGATGCGGAGAGGATGTTTCCTACAGTGGGGGAGTCCAGGACCAGAGGACACAGATAGATTGGATGTGGAGAGGATGTTTCCTATAGTGGGGGAGTCTAGGACCAGAGGACACAGATAGAGTGGATGTGGAGAGGATGTTTCCTATAGTGGGGGAGTCTAGGACCAGAGGACACAGATAGAGTGGGTGTGGAGAGGATGTTTCCTATAGTGGGGGTGTCTAGCACCAGAGGACACAGATAGAGTGGATGTGGAGAGGATGTTTCCTATAGTGGGGGAGTCTAGGACCACAGATAGAGTGGGTGTGGAGAGGATGTTTCCTATAGTGGGGGTGTCTAGGACCAGAGGACACAGATAGAGTGGATGCAGAGAGGATGTTTCCTATAGTGGGGGAGTCTAGGACCAGAGGACACAGATAGAGAGGATGCGGAGAGGATGTTTCCTATAGTGGCGGAGTCCAGGACCAGAGGACATAGATAGAGTGGATGTGGAGAGGATGTTTCCTATCGTGGGGGAGTCTAGGACCAGAGGACACAGATAGAGTGGATGTGGAGAGGATGTTTCCTATAGTGCGGGAGTCTAGGACAGGAGGACACAGATAGAGTGACTGTGGAGAGGATGTTTCCTATAGTGGGGGAGTCTAGGACCAGAGGACACAGATAGAGTGGATGTGGAGAGAATGTTTCCTATAGTGGGGGAGTCTAGGACAGGAGGACACAGATAGAATGGATGTGGAGAGGATGCTTCCTATGTTGGGGAGTCTAGGACCAGAGGACATAGAGAGAGTGGATGTGGAGAGGATGTTTCCGATAGTGCGGGAGTCTAGGACCAGAGGACACAGATAGAGTGGATGCAGAGAGGATGTTTCCTATAGTGGGGGAGTCTGGGACCAGAGGACACAGATAGAGAGGATGCGGAGAGGATGTTTCCTATAGTGGGGGAGTCCAGGACCAGAGGACACAGATAGATTGGATGTGGAGTGGATTTTTCCTATAGAGGGGAAGTCTAGGACCAGAGGACACAGATAGAGTGGATGTGGAGAGGATGTTTCCAGAGTGGGGGAGTCTAGGACCAGAGGACACAGATAGAGTGGGTGTGGAGAGGATGTTTCCCCATGGTGGGGGAGTCCAGGACCAGAGGACAGATAGAGTGGATGTGGAGAGGATGTTTCCGATAGTGCGGGAGACTAGGACCAGAGGACACAGATAGAGTGGATGTGGAGAGGATGTTTCCTATAGTGGGGGAGTCTAGGACCAGAGGACACAGACAGAGTGGATGTGGAGAGAATGTTTCCTACAGTGGGGGAGTCTAGGACCAGAGGACACAGATAGAGAGGATGCGGAGAGGATGCTTCCTACAGTGGGGAAGTCCAGGACCAGAGGACACAGATAGATTGGATGTGGAGAGCATGTTTCCTATAGTGGGGGAGTCTAGGACCAGAGGACACAGATAGAGTGGATGTGGAGAGGATGTGGAGAGGATGATTCCTATAGTGGGGGAGTCTAGGGCCAGAGGACACAGATAGAGTGGATGTGGGGAGGATGTTTCCTATAGTGGGGGAGTCTAGGGCCAGAGGACACAGATAGAGTGGGTGTGGAGAGGATGTTTCCTATAGTGGGGGTGTCTAGGACCAGAGGACACAGATAGAGTGGATGCAGAGAGGATGTTTCCTATAGTGGGGGAGTCTAGGACCAGAGGACACAGATAGAGAGGATGCGGAGAGGATGTTTCCTATAGTGGGGGAGTCCAGGACCAGAGGACACAGATAGATTGGATGTGGAGAGGATGTTTCCTATCGTGGGGGAGTCTAGGACCAGAGGACACAGATAGAGTGGATGTGGAGAGGATGTTTCCTCTAGTTGGGGAGTCTAGGACAGTAGGACACAGATAGAATGGATGTGGAGAGGATGTTTCCTATAGTGGGGGAGTCTAGGACCAGAGGACACAGATAGAGTGACTGTGGAGAGGATGTTTCCTATAGTGGGGGAGTCTAGGACCAGAGGACACAGATAGAGTGGATGTGGAGAGGATGTTTCCTATAGTGGGGTAGTCTAGGACCAGAGGACACAGATAGAGTGGATGTGGAGTGGATGTTTCCTGTAGTGGGGTTGTCTCGGACCAGAGGGTACAGATAGAGTGGATGTGGAGAGGATGTTTCCTATAGTGGGGGAGTCTAGGACCAGAGAACACAGATAGAGTGGATGTGGAGAGGATGTTTCCTATAGTGGGGGAGTCTAGGACAGGAGGACAGATAGAGTGGATGTGGAGAGGATGTTTCCGATAGTGAGGTAGTCTAGGACCAGAGGACACAGATAGTGTGGATGTGGACAGGATGTTTCCTGTAGTGGGGTTGTCTAGGACCAGAGGGCACAGATAGAGTGGATATGGAGAGGATGTTTCCTATAGTGGGGGAGTCTAGAACCAGAGGACACAGACAGAGTAGATGTGGAGAGGATGTTTGCTATAGTGGGGGAGTCTAGGACCAGAGGACACAGAGAGTGGATGTGGAGAGGATGTTTCCTGTAGTGGGGGAGTATAGGACCAGAGGACACAGATAGAGAGGATGTGGAGAGGATGTTTCCTATAGTGGGGAGTCTAGGACCAGAGGACAGATAGAGTGGATGTGGAGAGGATGTTTCCTATAGTGGGGGAGTCTAGGACCAGAGGACACAGATAGAGTGGATGTGGAGAGGATGTTTCCTCTAGTTGGGGAGTCTAGGACAGTAGGACACAGATAGAATGGATGTGGAGAGGATGTTTCCTATAGTGGGGGAGTCTAGGACCAGAGGACACAGATAGAGTGACTGTGGAGAGGATGTTTCCTATAGTGGGGGAGTCTAGGACCAGAGGACACAGATAGAGTGGATGTGGAGAGGATGTTTCCTATAGTGGGGTAGTCTAGGACCAGAGGACACAGATAGAGTGGATGTGGAGTGGATGTTTCCTGTAGTGGGGTTGTCTCGGACCAGAGGGTACAGATAGAGTGGATGTGGAGAGGATGTTTCCTATAGTGGGGGAGTCTAGGACCAGAGAACACAGATAGAGTGGATGTGGAGAGGATGTTTCCTATAGTGGGGGAGTCTAGGACAGGAGGACAGATAGAGTGGATGTGGAGAGGATGTTTCCGATAGTGAGGTAGTCTAGGACCAGAGGACACAGATAGTGTGGATGTGGACAGGATGTTTCCTGTAGTGGGGTTGTCTAGGACCAGAGGGCACAGATAGAGTGGATATGGAGAGGATGTTTCCTATAGTGGGGGAGTCTAGAACCAGAGGACACAGACAGAGTAGATGTGGAGAGGATGTTTGCTATAGTGGGGGAGTCTAGGACCAGAGGACACAGAGAGTGGATGTGGAGAGGATGTTTCCTGTAGTGGGGGAGTATAGGACCAGAGGACACAGATAGAGAGGATGCGGAGAGGATGTTTCCTATAGTGGGGGAGTCCAGGACCAGAGGACACAGATAGATTGGATGTGGAGAGGATGTTTCCTATCGTGGGGGAGTCTAGGACCAGAGGACACAGATAGAGTGGATGTGGAGAGGATGTTTCCTCTAGTTGGGGAGTCTAGGACAGTAGGACACAGATAGAATGGATGTGGAGAGGATGTTTCCTATAGTGGGGGAGTCTAGGACCAGAGGACACAGATAGAGTGACTGTGGAGAGGATGTTTCCTATAGTGGGGGAGTCTAGGACCAGAGGACACAGATAGAGTGGATGTGGAGAGGATGTTTCCTATAGTGGGGTAGTCTAGGACCAGAGGACACAGATAGAGTGGATGTGGAGTGGATGTTTCCTGTAGTGGGGTTGTCTCGGACCAGAGGGTACAGATAGAGTGGATGTGGAGAGGATGTTTCCTATAGTGGGGGAGTCTAGGACCAGAGAACACAGATAGAGTGGATGTGGAGAGGATGTTTCCTATAGTGGGGGAGTCTAGGACAGGAGGACAGATAGAGTGGATGTGGAGAGGATGTTTCCGATAGTGAGGTAGTCTAGGACCAGAGGACACAGATAGTGTGGATGTGGACAGGATGTTTCCTGTAGTGGGGTTGTCTAGGACCAGAGGGCACAGATAGAGTGGATATGGAGAGGATGTTTCCTATAGTGGGGGAGTCTAGAACCAGAGGACACAGACAGAGTAGATGTGGAGAGGATGTTTGCTATAGTGGGGGAGTCTAGGACCAGAGGACACAGAGAGTGGATGTGGAGAGGATGTTTCCTGTAGTGGGGGAGTATAGGACCAGAGGACACAGATAGAGAGGATGTGGAGAGGATGTTTCCTATAGTGGGGAGTCTAGGACCAGAGGACAGATAGAGTGGATGTGGAGAGGATGTTTCCTATAGTGGGGGAGTCTAGGACCAGAGGACACAGATAGAGTGAATGTGGAGAGGATGTTTCCCCATGGTGGGGGAGTCCAGGACCAGAGGACAGATAGAGTGGATGTGGAGAGGATGTTTCCGAAAGTGCGGGAGTCTAGGACCAGAGGACACAGATAGAGTGGATGTGGAGAGGATGTTTCCCATAGTGGGGGAGTCTAGGATCAGAGGACACAGATAGAGTGGATGTGGAGAGGATGTTTCCTATAGTGGGGGAGTCTAGGACCAGAGGACATAGATAGAGTGGATGTGGAGAGGATGTTTCCTATCGTGGGGGAGTCTAGGACCAGAGGACACAGATAGAGTGGATGCGGAGAGGATGTTTCCTATAGTGGGGGAGTCTAGGACCAGAGGACAGATAGAGTGGATGTGGAGAGGATGTTTCCGATAGTGGGGGAGTCTAGGACCAGAGGACACAGATAGAGTGGATGTGGAGTGGATGTTTCCTATAGTGCGGGAGTCTAGGACAGGAGGACACAGATAGAATGGATGTGGAGAGGATGTTTCCTATAGTGGGGGAGTCTAGGACCAGAGGACACAGATAGAGTGACTGTGGAGAGGATGTTTCCTATAGTGGGGGAGTCTAGGACCAGAGGACACAGATAGAGTGGATGTGGAGAGGATGTTTCCAATAGTTGGGGAGTCTAGGACCAGAGGACACAGATAGAATGGATGTGGAGAGGATGTTTCCTATAGTGGGGGAGTCTAGGACAGGAGGACACAGATAGAATGGATGTGGAGAGGATGTTTCCTGTAGTGGGGTTGTCTCGGACCAGAGGGCACAGATAGAGTGGATGTGGAGAGGATGTTTCCTATAGTGGGGGAGTCTAGGACAGGAGGACACAGATAGAATGGATGTGGAGAGGATGTTTCCTATCGTGGGGGAGTCTAGGACCAGAGGACACAGATAGAGTGGATGCGGAGAGGATGTTTCCTATAGTGGGGGAGTCTAGGACCAGAGGACAGATAGAGTGGATGTGGAGAGGATGTTTCCGATAGTGGGGTAGTCTAGGACCAGAGGACACAGATAGTGTGGATGTGGACAGGATGTTTCCTGTAGTGGGGGAGTCTAGGACCAGAGGACAGATAGAGTGGATGTGGAGAGGTTTTTTCCTATAGTGGGGGAGTCTAGGACCAGAGGGCACAGATAGAGTGGATGTGGAGAGGATGTTTCCTATAGTGGGGGAGTCTAGGACCAGAGGGCACAGATAGAGTGGATGTGGAGAGGATGTTTCCAGAGTGGGGGAGTCTAGGACCAGAGGACACAGTTAGAGTGGGTGTGGAGAGGATGTTTCCCCATGGTGGGGGAGTCCAGGACCAGAGGACAGATAGAGTGGATGTGGGGAGGATGTTTCCGATAGTGCGGGAGACTAGGACCAGAGGACACAGATAGAGTGGATGCGGAGAGGATGTTTCCTATAGTGGGGGAGTCTGGGACCAGAGGACACAGATAGAGAGGATGCGGAGAGGATGTTTCCTATAGTGGGGGAGTCCAGGACCAGAGGACACAGATAGATTGGATGTGGAGTGGATTTTTCCTATAGTGGGGAAGTCTAGGACCAGAGGACACAGATAGAGTGGATGTGGAGAGGATGTTTCCTAGTGGGGGAGTCTAGGACCAGAGGACACAGATAGAGTGGGTGTGGAGAGGATGTTTCCTATAGTGGGGGTGTCTAGGACCAGAGGACACAGACAGAGTGGATGCAGAGAGGATGTTTCCTATAGTGGGGGAGTCTAGGACCAGAGGACACAGATAGAGAGGATGCGGAGAGGATGTTTCCTACAGTGGGGGAGTCCAGGACCAGAGGACACAGATAGATTGGATGTGGAGAGGATGTTTCCTATAGTGGGGGAGTCTAGGACCAGAGGACACAGATAGAGTGGATGTGGAGAGGATGTTTCCTATAGTGGGGGAGTCTAGGACCAGAGGACACAGATAGAGTGGGTGTGGAGAGGATGTTTCCTATAGTGGGGGTGTCTAGCACCAGAGGACACAGATAGAGTGGATGTGGAGAGGATGTTTCCTATAGTGGGGGAGTCTAGGACCACAGATAGAGTGGGTGTGGAGAGGATGTTTCCTATAGTGGGGGTGTCTAGGACCAGAGGACACAGATAGAGTGGATGCAGAGAGGATGTTTCCTATAGTGGGGGAGTCTAGGACCAGAGGACACAGATAGAGAGGATGCGGAGAGGATGTTTCCTATAGTGGCGGAGTCCAGGACCAGAGGACATAGATAGAGTGGATGTGGAGAGGATGTTTCCTATCGTGGGGGAGTCTAGGACCAGAGGACACAGATAGAGTGGATGTGGAGAGGATGTTTCCTATAGTGCGGGAGTCTAGGACAGGAGGACACAGATAGAGTGACTGTGGAGAGGATGTTTCCTATAGTGGGGGAGTCTAGGACCAGAGGACACAGATAGAGTGGATGTGGAGAGAATGTTTCCTATAGTGGGGGAGTCTAGGACAGGAGGACACAGATAGAATGGATGTGGAGAGGATGCTTCCTATGTTGGGGAGTCTAGGACCAGAGGACATAGAGAGAGTGGATGTGGAGAGGATGTTTCCGATAGTGCGGGAGTCTAGGACCAGAGGACACAGATAGAGTGGATGCAGAGAGGATGTTTCCTATAGTGGGGGAGTCTGGGACCAGAGGACACAGATAGAGAGGATGCGGAGAGGATGTTTCCTATAGTGGGGGAGTCCAGGACCAGAGGACACAGATAGATTGGATGTGGAGTGGATTTTTCCTATAGAGGGGAAGTCTAGGACCAGAGGACACAGATAGAGTGGATGTGGAGAGGATGTTTCCAGAGTGGGGGAGTCTAGGACCAGAGGACACAGATAGAGTGGGTGTGGAGAGGATGTTTCCCCATGGTGGGGGAGTCCAGGACCAGAGGACAGATAGAGTGGATGTGGAGAGGATGTTTCCGATAGTGCGGGAGACTAGGACCAGAGGACACAGATAGAGTGGATGTGGAGAGGATGTTTCCTATAGTGGGGGAGTCTAGGACCAGAGGACACAGACAGAGTGGATGTGGAGAGAATGTTTCCTACAGTGGGGGAGTCTAGGACCAGAGGACACAGATAGAGAGGATGCGGAGAGGATGCTTCCTACAGTGGGGAAGTCCAGGACCAGAGGACACAGATAGATTGGATGTGGAGAGCATGTTTCCTATAGTGGGGGAGTCTAGGACCAGAGGACACAGATAGAGTGGATGTGGAGAGGATGTGGAGAGGATGATTCCTATAGTGGGGGAGTCTAGGGCCAGAGGACACAGATAGAGTGGATGTGGGGAGGATGTTTCCTATAGTGGGGGAGTCTAGGGCCAGAGGACACAGATAGAGTGGGTGTGGAGAGGATGTTTCCTATAGTGGGGGTGTCTAGGACCAGAGGACACAGATAGAGTGGATGCAGAGAGGATGTTTCCTATAGTGGGGGAGTCTAGGACCAGAGGACACAGATAGAGAGGATGCGGAGAGGATGTTTCCTATAGTGGGGGAGTCCAGGACCAGAGGACACAGATAGATTGGATGTGGAGAGGATGTTTCCTATCGTGGGGGAGTCTAGGACCAGAGGACACAGATAGAGTGGATGTGGAGAGGATGTTTCCTCTAGTTGGGGAGTCTAGGACAGTAGGACACAGATAGAATGGATGTGGAGAGGATGTTTCCTATAGTGGGGGAGTCTAGGACCAGAGGACACAGATAGAGTGACTGTGGAGAGGATGTTTCCTATAGTGGGGGAGTCTAGGACCAGAGGACACAGATAGAGTGGATGTGGAGAGGATGTTTCCTATAGTGGGGTAGTCTAGGACCAGAGGACACAGATAGAGTGGATGTGGAGTGGATGTTTCCTGTAGTGGGGTTGTCTCGGACCAGAGGGTACAGATAGAGTGGATGTGGAGAGGATGTTTCCTATAGTGGGGGAGTCTAGGACCAGAGAACACAGATAGAGTGGATGTGGAGAGGATGTTTCCTATAGTGGGGGAGTCTAGGACAGGAGGACAGATAGAGTGGATGTGGAGAGGATGTTTCCGATAGTGAGGTAGTCTAGGACCAGAGGACACAGATAGTGTGGATGTGGACAGGATGTTTCCTGTAGTGGGGTTGTCTAGGACCAGA